>NW_020954551.1:40673713-40949912 GCF_900497805.2 Vombatus ursinus
CCAGGCGCTGCAGCATAGCCCCATACAAACAGGCAGCCTCCAGGGGCCAGACTCCACTTGTTTCAGTGTATCCCAGGGAAACGCAGAAACACCTTCCCAGCCTCGATACATGCCAGACACCAGCGGTAGGACCACAGCTCAGCACCAGGTAAGTTGCCATACCCCTATGACCTCCAGCAGCACCAGCCACCCCAACCCACCCCTTAGAGCAGCACCAGACACAAAGGTTCCCATGGGCCTCAGGGTAACTGTCAGCACAGCACTGGGTAAACAGCCAGGGCCTGCAGCACCTGGCACAAGAAGCCTGAGGCAGTCCCCCTTCCATCCCTGGAGCAGAGATCAAATTTAAAAGAAAGGAAAAAGACCAAAAAAGATGAGCAAAAAAAATACAACAACAAAATAATCTGACCATAGAAAGTTATTATGGTGACAGGGAAGATCAAGACACAAACTCAGAAGAGGACAACAATGTCAGCACACCTATGGGCAAAACCCTAAAGAAAAATGAGAAGTGCTCTCAAGCCCAGAAAGAACTCTTGAAACAGCTCAAAAAGGACCTTAAATATAGATACATATATATACACATATATACTATATACACAAATATACTATATATATACTATATACACATATATACTATATATACATATATACTATATACACATATATACTATATATACATATACATATATACTATATATGAGGTAGAATAAAAATTGGGAAAAGAAATGAATGATGAAAGAGAATTATAAAAAAGAGTCAACAGCTTGGAAAAAGAAAACAATCACTTAAAAAGTGGAAGTGGCCAAATGGAAAAGGAAATACAAAAATCCACTGAAGAAAACTATTCCTTAAAAAGTACAATTAGCTAACTGAGGAAAACAACTCCTTAAAAGTTAGAAGTGGGCAACTATGACTCTATGAGACAACAACAATTAAACAAATTCAAAAGAATGAAAAAATAGAAGAAAATGTAAAATATCCTTCTAACAACTCTGGGAAGTATGTGCTATTATCATTCCCATTTTACAGATAAGGAAACTGAGGCACAAAGAGGTTAAGTGACTTACCCAGGGTCACACAGTGACTGAGGCTGGATTTGAACTCAAGTCTAATAGCGCCTTCCTCCCAGAATGGTTGTGAGGATCAAATGAGATAATCGTAAAGCACTTAGTACAGTGCCTGACACAAAGTAAGTGCTATATAAAGATTAACCATTTTTATTATCTTCCTGACTCCAGGTCCAGTGCTTTATCCGTTGAGCCAACTAGCTGTTGAACCAAGGTCTTGTCAAGTCCAAGGCTGGTTCTCTATCTAATACACCACACAGCATCTTAGAAACACTTAGGATCCTAGATCTGGAGCTGGAAGGGGCCTCAAAAGCTAGGTGGCCCAATCCCCTCATTTTACATATAAGCAAATGAAGGTCACATGCGTAGTAAGCATCAGAAGCAGGATTTGAATCCAGGTCCTCTGACTTCACAGCAAATATACTTTCCCACTGTCCTATTCTGCCTCCTCTAATTGCCTCACTCTCTATTATCATTTCTGAGTCTATATAATCTCTTTATCCTTATAATTTGGGGCTTTTGTTGTTCATTCGTGTCTGACTCTGTGACCCTGTTTGAGGTTTTCTTGGAGAAATATTGGAGTGATTTGTCATTTCCTTCTCCAGCTCATTTTACAGATGAGAAACTGAGGCAAACAGGGTGAAGTGACTTGCCCAGGGTCATGTAGCTAGTAAGTGTCTGAGGCTGGACTTGACCTCAGGAAGATGAGTCTTCCTGACTCCAGGCCCAGCCTCTATCCACTGTGCCTATACCAATGAGAAAAAAAAAAAAAAAATCACCCTCTACCAGTGCATGTGGTCGCCTGCTCAGTACCACAGAGTCTTAAAGTGTAATAATGTAAATAAGCCCTGAGGCGTGGATGGTGTGGCAACATAGATGGGAAAAGGAAAGTGGCTGCCAGGAATGATTACCCAGAGATAGTTGTGGTGACAAGGGCCAAAGACAGGGACAGGTAATTAGGGCTTAAGTACAACAGATTTCCTTGGGAACCCAAGTTACTAAAGCTGGCTCAGTGATCCCAAAAGATGGTCAGGCATAGAATCTCAAGTCTAGGTTCAGGATTCAGAAAAGTTTAGTGAACACTCCAAGGTGAAAGTATCCAGGACCAAAGACAAAGTCTCCTGGCCCCAGTTCAGGGGGAGGAGCTGATGCCCTGGGAAGCTAACAGTGAAGACAGTGAATCAGTGAGGCTTACGGCCCAGAGCTGAATGTTTGAGCTCATTAAGTGCCTAGGAACTAGAGGGAAATGAGGCTTCATAGGGTTGTTGTAAAGAATAGTGCTTAATTAATTAGTTAATTAATTAATTCAACAGTCATTTATTAGTAGACAAGCCTGTCTATTACATGGCAGAATCCGAACTCACATTGCTGAAGGCCACCACTGAAGGGGAGGTCCACCACCTTTCAGGACCTCTCATCCTACTTCTGGATAGTTCTAATGGTCAGGAGCTTTTTCCTGACTTCAAGCAAGCCTAAATTCACTTCTTCTTACTGCCATTCTCCCCTCTAGGGGAGTCCAATCCCTCTTCCCACAAGACAGCTTTTCAAGTACCTGGAGTCGGGAACTGTTAGCTAGGCCCCCTTGGATCCTCTCTCCTCCACGCCAAATGTCCCTAGTTCCTTGGACCACTCTTCATATTAGCGGTAGAGTCTAAGTTCTTCTAGCCTTCCTGTGAACATTCAGCAGCTTTAAGCATTGTCCTTCCCAAAATATCCTGAAGAATGAACGTCATTCTCCAGATGTACTCTGACCAACAAGACTCTCACTTCCTTATTCCTGGAAGTGCTGCAATCCAAGATTGCATTAGGGGTTTTTAAAACTGTCCTAGGGGCAGCTAGGTGTCAAAGTGGATAGAGTTCAGGCCTTGAAGTCAGGAGGACCCGAGTTCAAATCTGGTCTCAGACACACACACAACACACAACAGGTATTAGCTGTGGGACCCTGGGCAAGTCACTTAACCCCAATTGCCTAGCAAAAAGCAAAAAATAAAACAAAAGCAAAAAAAAAAAAAACTGTCCCAACACACTGTCATCTCTCATTAAGTTAGCAATCCACTGAACCCGTCAGATAATTTTCATCCTATTTAACCATGCTTCTCCCAAACCCCTCTTGTGACGGGAAGGAATATGATTCCAAATTCAGTGCTATCTCCACCTACTGACACCTCCTATTAGGATCCACCTTATACCTATCACCTAGAATTCTATTCAGCAAGTGTTTGCATCTGCTAGGTGCCTAGCCCTATCCTAAGCCCTGAGGTAATTAAAAGAAAAACTCATCAAGCTAACCCTCTTCCAGCCTATCCAGTCTACCTACACCCTTGGTTTCCACCCCTTCTTTATTCCTCAGAAATCTGGCTCAACCATTTCTTTTTTGTTCATTTAAGCAAATATTCATCTAGATTAATTAAAGTAGATTAAACATTAATCTACTATAAGCCATGGCCCTATGCTGGGCCTTGAAGTGAAGATCTAAGGCAAGCCTTAAAGACAAAAAAAAAAAAGTCACAAAAAGGAAGCCTGAGTAGGTCAATCATAAAACCAAAGAATGTCTAAGCTAAAAGGGACCTTAGAGGTCCAGCCTGTAACCTAGTCCAGCCCCCTTATTTTATAACTGAGCCTGGGGGGAAAAGAAGTGACTTACCCCCACTCACACTGAGTTTAATGGGAACAGTTGGGATTAAAATTTCCCATCCCCACATCTAGGACTCTTTCTACTGCACTCTTTGTCTTAGAGATTGGATCAAAAGGGTGAATTTCAGGACTGATTATAACAAGAAGACTATGGAACAGAGAAAAGATCTTTTGTTACCTGTGAAACCAGACCACTTGGGTTCAAGCCACTTAAGGTCTCTGGACCAGTCTCCTCACTTGTTAAATGAGAGAGGGTGAGATAAATGACCCTGAGGTCCCTTCCAGACCTGTCTTCTCTTTAATCACAGCTCCTTCTTTGGTGGCCGTGGATAGAGAGCAGGACCCGGAGTCAGTAAGACCTACGTTCAAATCTAACCTCAGACATTAAGCTGTGTGACCCTGGTCAAGTCACTTAATTTCTGTCTCACCTTTTCCTCATCTGTAAAATAGGATAGAGCCTACCTCCCAGCATTGTGAGGACTGAGATATTTGTAAAGCATTTTGCAAACCACAAATACTAGGTATCACTACTCCGATGCTGTCTCCGTGAGTGATTGCTAGGCTTCCAAGGCCCTCAAACACTGGCCCTGCTGAATGCCTCATTGCCATAACCCCGGGGTCGCTCTGCCAAGAAATCACGTGGAGAACAGAGGGGTTGTGAAGCCACCTGCGGTCAGGTGCTAACCGTCTGGAAAGGGGTTCGGGTGTGCAGAAACAATCGCCCCCATCGCTTTCTGTGGAGTGCCTTTGGGGTCTGGGCTGGGGTTGGTGAGGGATGACCCAGGCGAACCTCCCTCTCCAAAAGCACGAACTAGACTTGGTGGCACAGGAGTCAGTCCCGGCGCCAGAGCAGGCTGCAAAGGTGTCCTGAAGACCCGTTAGCAGTCCGGGTGGGGTTCCAGTCAGCCACACGGTACCCCGCTATCCTGAGTGCCTGCGCCACTCTGCCACGCTTCCGGGGGTCACTGCCAGGTCTGCACTTCCCTTGCACCCTGGTACACCCGAATGCAAACTCGGCAAACGTCGGCAAAGCAGGACGGCTCCACTCAGCTGGAGGGGGGCAAGGGGAGAAGAGTACTAGGGGCGGGGAGACAGTGCCTGGCTCCGCCCTGCGACCCTCCGCCTCCGGGCGCAGCCGGCTGGAGCGCAAAGCAGAGCGGGGAAGGAATCCGGGAGACCGGGGTGCCCCGCCCCGCCTCCCGCAGCTCCGCCCCCGGGGTGCCTATTATCTCTCTCCCCTCTCCGGGGAGGTCGGCTTGGTACGGGCTGGGCCGGGGGTAGGAGGGGAGCCGCGGCAGCAGTGGCGCCCGAGCCGGGAGCTGGGCGCTCGGACTGCGCTCGTCGGCTCCTGCTCTGGGGGCGGTGGCGGCAGAGGCGGCTGCGCCTGGGAGCCCGAGGCAGCGGGGCTGCGAGGGGCTGGGGCAGCAGCCGCGGCCGGCGAGCCTCACCCGGAGGTGCCTAGCCTGGGGAGCCAGGATGAGGAAAAGCCGGGTGCAACGGATGGTGCTGGCCACATGTCTGGGCTCCCTGCTCCTAGTCATTTTCTACTTCCAGAGCGGCCCCAGCCCGGGTAAGTGAAAGCGAGCGGGCTCCCGTGGGGAGGGGGCGGCAGGGCTCCCGGGGCCGGTCCCGGTGGGGCCTGGGGGAGCGCCCTGAGGCCAGCCCCGGGAGGCTGCAGTCCAGATGACTCGGGGGTGAGGAGTACCCGTGCAGCTAACCTGTGACACCCTCCCCACCTCCCGCCCCGGAGCTGGCGGCTCTGCCCCAGGGCCCCGGCAGCTGGGCCACTCCACTCCCGCTGCTACCTCGCGCAGGGCTATCCCCTTTCAGTTGCGCCCAGTTACACCCGCGCCTGGACAGCCCCAAGTTCGAGGCGGGGGACGGGACAGGTCCGGACCGGGCGCACACGCGGGCTTTGGGGCAGGCAAAGCTTGGGTGCGCCGGTGCGTCTCAGGCAGATTCTGATCTCTTCGGTCCCTCTCCCTTAGGAGCTCCTTCCCCTCCTCTCCTCTCCAGGTCCGCCACCTTCCTTTCCAGGCAGAGGGTGCCACGGGAACTAACTTAGTTGAGTGGAAAGAGCGTTAAATTGTGAGTCAGAAGACTCACTTCTCTACCTACCTTTATGACCGTGGGCGAGTCCCTTCACTTCTCAGGGCTTTGGGGAGGTATAAAATGATGGAGGGAGGGTGTTGGTGCCGGCCAGTGAGCGCAATGCGGTTTCAACAATCAAGGATTCTTTGCGCATCCTAAGAGGATCCCAGGGACATCCAGGAGAGGCTAGAGAGAAAGTTGGAGGCCGGTGGTTGCCGAGCTGGCTCCTGTATTGACCGAGAGCTGCGGCTGAAGCCCCAGGCAGAATCCTTACTTTGGCGAAATAATGGCTTTGGGGGGCGCCCAGCTGACTAGGGGTGGAGGAAAGAAGTTGAGCCGCGTTCTTGCGTGTTTCAGAACCTGGAGGACTGGTACAAAGATACTTCATTCTCCAGCCTGAAACTTTATCTTAGTAGGCTATTGAGACCAGGGAGCTCTTAGCATTGACCACAGTGGATGTTTTGGGGCCAGTGGGTATGATATACAGGTGGGGAAGTTGGAAATCACCTCACAGCCAGGAGCAGAGTAGGAGAGAGGGTACTCTGAGGGGATCTGAGTTCTGCAGCTAACTAGTTGTGTGACCTTGTGCAGGTCACTTCCTTCTTCTTGTCTTAGTTTCTATGTAAAATTAGTGGATTGGACTAAATAACCTCTTTGGGTCTCTTCTAGCCTCTGCTAGATTCCATAATCACAAGGCAGGTTTCTAACTTTGGAGCTTGAGGCAATAGTTCCGGGAGAGGGAAAGAAAGGGAATACGAGCTTGGCTTGGGTTCAGAGATGACTGGGACCTTGGAGACCATCTAGGCCAACCTCCTTATCCTGCAGATGAGGAAACCCAGAGAGGGAAAGTGACCTGCACAAAGTCTATATATTCAAGCAAACAAGTACTGATTAACGCCTATGTGCCAGGGTCAGCTAGGTGTGGAAATGGATAGAGTATGGGGCCTGCAGTCAGGCATACTCATCTTCCTGAGTTCCAGTCTGGCCTCAGACACTTACTAGCCGAGAGACCCTGGGCAAGTCACTTCACCCTGTTTTCCTCAGTTTCCTCATCTGTAGAATGAGCTGGAGAAGGAAATGGCAAACTACTCCAGTATCTTTGCCAACAAAACCCCAATTAGGGTCATAAAGAGTCAGACAGGACTCAACAAAACAAAAACTATGTGCCAGGTAGCTTGTTAGTTGCTGGAGATACAAAAAGCAAAGTCTAGGCCTTTGAGGAAGAGGTCAAGAGAGACAATAAACACCTATATAGGTATATGAAAAACACACAGAGAGAACATGCAAGCAGCCTTGGGGGAGGAGGCATTGGCAGCTGGGGAGAGGTGGGTAGGGGGTGAGAAAAGTCTAGTACAGAGCGAGGTACTTGAGCTGCATCTTGAAGAAAGCAGAGTCCAAAGAGGAGGAGGAACCCTGTTATTTCAGGAGTCCCATTGGCAGGAGCCGAGAGGGTTTCACATTCCCCTCAGTGGGGGTGCTTTGCCCTATGTGTGTTCTGGCCTATTCTTCCATTTAAGGCTGGGGTGGTTTATAGGATAAGACACTTAGGGCTGGATCATTTCTTGCCCTGGATATGAAAAGAAAAGTGACTCTCCTCCTTCCCCTTTTCTGAAATCCAGTGTGTGGGACAGTCTCTAACAACTCGAGAATGTGGGAGCCTGCGGGGACCTCCGCTGGGCAGTGTGGTATTGGGAGAAGTGCTCTGCACTTGGCATCAGAAGCAAGGCCCAGAGTGTTCCATACCCAAATTAGCTTTGGAAAAAAACACCTTTAGTCACAGGAACCAAATTATCATGAAAGTAGCATAGATTTGAGAGCTGGAAGAGGCTATATCCTCCCCCCCACACACATATACACATACACAGTGTCATACACACACATTTTTGCTGATTAGAAGCTGAAGCCAAGACAGTAGACATACCTCTGATCACACTGTGAATTAGCAGCAGAGCCAGGCATTAGAACCAAGCTCCCCTGGTACCCCATCAGTTACTGGTTCCTTTCTACCACACTGCCCCACCTTTGGAGGATCGGCATCTGGATGGACAGATTCCGGTCTGTGTGGGGGTTAGTATTGTCCCTACTGATCGTTGTGTGACCCTGAACTAGTTACTTGAGAAAAAGAGCTAATGTTGATGTCATGCTTTAGGTTTGCCAACTATTTTACATATATTATCTCATTTGATCCCTTTGCTTGATAATCTGTCCATTTATTTCCTCATCTATATGTCAAGAGGTAGATGATTTCAGATGTTCTTTTCTATTTCTGGATTCTGTGGTACTTTTTATGAGAGGCTTTGTGGGGTGGTAGAAAGAGCACTAACTACCATGAGAGTTAGATTGGCCTGAGTTGTAGCTACTAACTGCATCACTCTGGAACACCAGTTAACCTCTCTGAGCCTCAGTTTCTTCATCCGTAAAATGAGGATAATGTCCCTTTGACGAGACTGATGTGAAATGAAGGTACTCCCCTTGGCACTTGGGAAGCTAAACTTAGTCTAACAACATTCCCATGGCAAAGTGATTTTCCTTTAGTACAAGTATGACCATGGTACTCCAGTGGCCCCCTATTGCCTCAAGGACAAAATATATACCCTGTTTGTTTTTCAGTCTTTCATGACTTGGCCCCATCTTGTCTTTTCAGCATCATTTTCTACTGTTCCTCTTTCTAAACTCTATAGTCCTGCCAAATTGGCCTTCTTTCTGCTCCTCACACATGATCCTCCATTTCCTACCTCCATGCCTTTGTACTTGCTGTCCCCCATGCCTGGAATGCCCTCCCTCCTTACCTCTGTCTCATAGGATCCCTCTTTTCCTTCAAGATGCAGTTCAGTCATCACCTTCTACAAGAAGCCTTTCCTGATCCCCCTGCAACTGCTGTCGCTCTCCCTGCCCCAAATTACTTTGCTTTTATTTTAAATTTATTCTGTATATATTTATACATCATGTAGTCAGCTAGACACAGGGTAAATTGGGGAGAAAAGAATTGGATTTGGACTCCAGCTCTGCTACTTAATAGTGGCAGAAGTGACCTTAGACAAGTCATTTCACTTTTCTAGATTTGGCTTTCGCTTTGGCTTCCTCTTTTGTAAATTGAGAGGATTAGATTAGCTGATTGATAAGGTTCCTCCTAGTTCTAGCACTAAGTAAGAGTAAGTGGATAGAGCTCTGAACCTGAAGTCAAGAAGACCCAAGTTCAGTTTCCTTTTAGAGATCAATTAGCTGTGTGACCTTGGGCAAATCACTTAACCCCTGTTTGTTTCAGTTTCTTCAACTGTAAAATGGGTATAATAAAAATAAAAACTTAAAAATACCTCCGAGGGTTGTTGTAAAGATCAAAAGAGATAATAATTATAAAAAATGCATAGCACAATGCCTGGCACGTAGTAAGCACTATATGCATTTTAGTTATTATTATTAGTCATGATGTCTCTCATGATTGAATGTAAACTCTTTGAGATTAGGGATTGTTTTAGTCTTTTGGACTTGTACGTAGTGCCTGACATAGTGCTTGAAATATAGTAGGTACTTAATAAATGCTTGGTGAATAATTGATTGAATGGTCTTGTCGTTGCTGGAATTCTTCTTTTGAGAATGGGCTCCAAGGGCGAAGAGGAAAAGCAGTTTATTAACAGTAAACCTCATTATTGACCTAAAGGGGATTCCCCAACTCATTTCCTTCTGTTAGTGACAAGACTCAGCCCTGAATGACTGGGGGCTGTTTCTAAAAGTCAGATCTGTCCCCAGAGGATGGATATCAGTCACCACTGAAGAGACAGCAGAAGGCGAGAGTCTGGACCTTCAGATTGAGTCAGGAGCATTTTTAGTGTGGTTTCCCAGAAGCCCGATTTCACCTGTCCTTTCTCTTTTGGCAGTTGGATCCACGGGGTAATGAATGAGTGGAGTATTCTTTAATACAACAGACTCATCCACATAGGCAGGCTGGACCTTGTCCAACGTGGAGGGTGGGCAGATTGTCTACGTAGTCCTCATTATTCCAAACGTCCTTCTTAGCATGTGTGTGTGTGTGTGTGTGTGTGTGTGTGTGTGTGTGTGTGTGTACACAACTGTCCTCACCAGGCTGGCTCATTCTTTTCTGTACATGTGACACAGAACATTTGGTCCAGCCTGGTTTCCTGAACCTTGGTTATCTCCAGTACAAACAGGTAGTGATTCCTAAAGGACCCTTCAGAGTTAGTCAGCACAGCTCAGGGCCAGTTATCATTATCCTCCGCTACATGCAAATGGTCTTGTGCTTATGCCTGTGAGAGGATGTCAGGAGGACACAGGGTAAATTGGGGAGAAAAGAATTGGATTTGGACTCCAGCTCTGCTACTTAATAGTAGCAGTAGTGACCTTAGACAAGTCATTTCACTTTTCTAGATTTGGCTTTGGCTTTGGCTTCCTCTTTTGTAAATTGAGAGGATTAGATTAGCTGATTGATAAGGTTCCTCCTAGTTCTAGTACTAAGTAAGAGAATCAGGGCCAATTTCAGGCTCAGAAAAGGAGGCTCAGAAAAGGAGGTGGGGACACATGCAATTGGCTTGGCCAGGAGGGCCTTGTACCTCGGTTAACTCCTTAGGGGACTTCACACATGATACTCCATCACCTGGCTTAGGATGTTTTCTCTGGCTATCCCTCATGCCTGAAATACATTCTCTCCTCATCTCATCTCCTGACTTCTTTCATATCTCAGCTAAAAATATCACCTTTTCAAGAAGCATTTCCCCATCTCCCTGAATGCTAATGCCTTCGCTCTGTGATTATCCCCAGTTTGTCCTGTATAAACCTTGTGTGTGCATAATTGCTTGCATGTTGCCTTCCCCATTAGACTGAGCTCCTTGAGAGCAGGGACCAGTTTTTCCCCCGTTCTTTGACTCTTTGGGACTTAGCATGTAGTAGGTGCTTAACAAATGCTTGTAGATTTGACTTGACTTGACCCTGGCTCTTAGAAATTCAGAATCTCTGATTTCAACAATTCTATTGTGTATGTGATATCCTTAAGTACTTGCCACATACCTCACATTCCAATTCTTTTCTTGAACATGGTATTCATGATATACAAGGTATTCCAATAGTCTTAAGCAATTAAGGAGATAGATATGGACATGGACATGGACATGGATATGGACATAGACATATCTAGATAGGTGGTGAGGTGTTTTAGTCTTTAAGCCTTTGGCTTCTTTTAGGTCTTAATCCTGAACTGTATTTCCCAGCCTGTTTTTCTCTGTCTTCTCCACCATTGCTTTGTAGTTACCAAATATTCACTTGTATACGTTGACGTGGATGGAAGGGTTATGTCAAGTCCTTCACGGTAATTCTGCCCCTCCTCATTGGTGCATATATAAGCTGAAGTTATCTTCCTAGTGGTCTTTTTAGTGTTGCTCTTGAGCACCAACTACAAAGCGAGATGCCTTAAAATGATACTTCCCTTTGGGCCCATGATAACATTTACTTCTCCAAGGAGAGCTTACGAAGTCATTTAGACTTCCATGGGCCTTTTGGTTTCATTTAGAGCAAGACCGTTAATATTGAAATAGCTGATTTCTTCCAGTAGTATGTCACCTTACTGGTCATTAGACTAGAATCACACATTTAATCAATTTAACCAACAATGGAATAAATGTTTATAGTCTAAAAATGATGTGATTCTTACCACCCCCTGCCTCTTTCTCACCACTCTGGCTCTGTCCCAGCAGCAGCTGAAGGCAGTCAAACAGGATTGAGGGACCAGGGACGGCAGGATTATTAACATAATCAAAAAGGCCTCCCTGGGAAAATTACTGTTGCTTATACACTAACATGTGTTGGAGGACAGGGAGCTGGAGAAATCCAATGAATCCCCTCCAAACCAAGTCAACATGCACACTATTTGGTGACTACAGGACAAAGGTATGTGGGGGGAGGGGTGGTGTGAGCAAAGTCAGATCACATCTGGAGCACAGTGTTCAGTTCCGGGTACCACGTTTTAGGTGAGGGGAGTCCAGAGCAAGGGGGCCAGGTAGAGAAAAGCATAGAGTCTGTGCCATTTGAGGATTAGATGAGTCAAATGGGGAGGCTCAGCATGCAGAAGGGAAAGTTCAGGTGGGACATGAGAGCTGTCTTCTAGGATCTGGAGGACCGTGAATGAGGCATGAGGCTCATTCTGTTTGGTCCCAGAGGGAAGAACCAGCAGGAATGGGTATGAAATGCAAAGAAACAAATTTAGGCTCGGCTTCAGGGAAATCTTCCAAATAATCAGAACTAACCCAAAGTGCAATGGACAACATGGGTTCCCTCTCGTTGAAGTTTTCCAAGCAGAAGCTAGATGACCACTTAGCAGGTGTCAATCAATGTCAATGTCAATCAATGAGCAAGCGTTTATTAAGTGCCTACTATGTGCCAGGCACTAGGGAGACGAGGTAAAAAATGAAACCGTTTCTGTCCTCAAGGAGCTTACATTCTACTGGGAGAAACAATATGTGTGTATGTGTATATTATCTATACATATACATATATTCTATCTATACATACATATATCATATTTATACATACACAAATATGTGTGTGTGTGTGTGTGTGTGTGTGTGTGTGTGTGTTTAGGTTACATTGGCTGACCACCAAGAGCCCTTTCAACTCTACAATAATTCATTATCTAGGACAGGGCTTCTTAAACTTTCCCTTCATGACCCCTTCAGCATTTCTTAAACTGTGGGTCATGATCCCATATGGGTTTCTTATTAGGGGACATCCTTCTGGTGACACCCCTTTCTCCATTTAGCCAGGTTGGACCCCAGCCAGATAGTAGACAGGGCCCATCACTGGGGCCATATTGAAGCCTTTCCAGCTTGGTAGGGCCTGCTAGGGCTTGTGTTCTGCCTCAACAGCTGAGGGCTACCCTAAGATGTTAATGGAGGACTTGCATGGAAGCGTTGCTCCTCAGAGAATCACACATAATTTTGCTGTGACTGACTTTTAAAGGATTCTTTCTGAGAGAAAAATTAAAGCATTCCGAGTGTCTTTTGATAGCCTTGGGGGCTGTAGGCAAGTCCCCACACAGAGCTCCTATTGTGTGCAAGCTCAGCTTACGGAGATGACGTCCCAAGACATTCCCATGGTGACTCAGGCTTGAAGGATGAACAGACGTGTCATGGCAGGGCTGAGCATGGCACATTTTGGAAGAGCTCCCTGAAAGGGGGGAAAGCTTGAATACCTTGGATAAAGCTCTGAGCCAAGGCTTTAAACCTTCTCCGTCCCATCTGTAAGATCAGTGGTTGCTAGATGTAGCAAGATTAGAGATATGCTGGAAAATTTGTGGAGTGGGGATGGGGGGTGGCGGAGAAATAGGGCCCTGGGAAATTTATGGAGTAGAGAAGGGGGAGATAGGAAGATAAGAACAAGGTGGCCTTGGGGAAGGAGGAACAAATCTCTTTCTCCAGATCCTGCACCAGAGAGCAGAGAGCAGATACTGCAGAGAAGCTGACCACCATGCTGGCCTCAGATATGGAGAGGAGCATTTCTACACCTTAGGATTTAGAGCTGAAAGGGAGCTTCGAGATCACATAATTCAATTCCCTCATCTTATAGATGGAGAAACTGAGGCCCAAAGAGGGATCAGAGATCAAGAGCTAGAAGGAACCTTAGTTATTATCTGGTCCATCCCCCTGAATTTTACAGTAGGGGAAGCTAAACCCCGGCAAGAAGTGATGTGTTCAGAGGATGTATAGCTAGTACTCAGAACCAAGACCAGAAGCCGGGCTTTCTAGCTCCCGGAATACTCAAATGAGATGAATATATTCTCATATGTATGTGTATATATATATATATATATATATATATATATAAACATATATTTATGTATAAATATATTTATAAATATATGTATATTTATAATTATATTATGAACATAAATATATTTGTAGATATATTCATATATGTGAAACAGTTTACAAACCTTTAAGAACTACGTAAGTCTCAGCTGTTGGCATTTATTATCATTTCCATGCTGTGGCATTAATATGCCACCTTTCAAAACCTGCAGGACCAGAGAGACAGCATACCTAGCTTAGGGGCCTGGAGTCAGAAGAGAAAATGGGAGAATTGCTCCTTTGGATTCTCCTGGGCTAACTAGCTTTCAAAAAAGGAAGGTACTGTGGAAACTTGTGCTGACTAGTAAAAATTCTCAGAAGTCCCTCATTTTATAGAGGAGCCCCAGAGGATTGAAGTGATTTGCCCAGGTCACATGAGGAGAGAGAGGATCCCACTAGGTCTCCTCACTCCCACTTCCATTGTTTCTGCTGCTGTGAGGCGGTGCCCCATTGGGCTTAGGAACATAGATTAGAAGTGAAAATCTCTTAGAGTCCATGTAGTCAACCCCCTCATTTTACATATGAGTAAACTGAGGCCAAGAGAAGGAAGGAAAATGATTTTCCCAAGGCCAAAGGACAAAGCAAGGATTTCACCCAGGATCTCAGATTCAAATCCAGCATTCTTTTCACCATGCTACCCTGAGCTGGCGCTAACATTTCCTGTTCTACAAAGTAGAAATTATTCATTCTTCCTTAAAAGGAAAAAACAGATAAACATATGATTTTTAAAAGACTCATAGGGCCCTAAAATGTTAGAACTGTGCCCCTTTGGGCCTGGATAGTTACTTCTGGGCACCTCTGATTCCCTCCACTTCTCCTATCAGCTGCACCTCTTCTAGGCCACTCATTCAATCTTCAGGTTTTCTGGATGGGGGAAAAGAGGCAATTATGTCCAAGGCTGGATGAGTAGAGGCATAGGCTGCAGCCTCAGGTCCCTAGGATAAGCACTCATGTGCACAGGTTCGGGGTACATAAATCAAAGGCTCCCCATAAAGTTCATGATGGCCTTGTTGGATCATTATGGGATTTAGTGCTGGAAAGGACCTTGGAGGCCATCTACTCTAGCCCCCTTATTTTACAGATAAGGAAACTGAGGCTCATAGAACTTAAGTGACTTGTCTACCTACTACTTATAAGTAGTAAGTAGCAGAGTTTGAATTTGAAAGCAGATCATTGTTGTTACTGTTGCTGCTTTGTTTCAGTTGCGACTCCTTGTGACCCCAATTGGGGTTTTCTTGGCAAAGAGTGGTTTGCCATTTCCTTCTCCAGGTCAATTTATACGTGAGGAAACTGAGGCAAACAGGGTTAAGTGACTTGCCTAGGGTCACACAGCTAGTAAGTGTTTGAGGTCAGATTTGAACTCAGGAAGATGAGTGTTCCTGATTTCATGCTCAGTGCTCTAGCCACTGAGCCACCTGTTTATCAATCTATGTAGTATCTAATCTCATAAGTACTATCTGCTCTCATAGATACTAGTCTATAAGCTGTCTACTACCATAGATACTATCTATATACTATCTATTCTCATAGATACTGTCTACTTTCTTTTTTCTGTTTCTCCCCCCCTACTTAATAGTATTTTATTTTTTCCAATTACATGTAAAGATAGTTTTCAACATTCACTTTTATAAGATTTTGAGTTCCAAATTTTTTTCTCACTTTCTTCCTCCCTTCTCCCCTCCCCAAGATGGCAAGCAATCTAATATAGACTATGCATGTACAATCATATTAAACATATTTCCACATTAGTCATGTTGTGAAAGCAGAATTAGAACCAAAGGGAAAAACCACAAGAAAGAAGAAACAAAAAAAAAAAGGAGAGCAAATAGTATGCTTTGATCTGCATTCAGACCCCATATCTTCCTCTGAATGTGGATAGCATTTTCAACCATGAGTCTTTTGGGATTATCTTAGATCTTTGCATTGCTGAGAAGAGCTAAGTCTGTCAAAGTTGGTCATCACACAATGTTGCTGTTAAAATGTTCCCCTGGTTCTGCTCATTTCACTCAGCGTCACTCCAAGTCTTTCCAGGTTTTTCTGAAGTCAGCCTGCTCATCACTTCTTATTGCACAATAGTATTCCATTACATTCATATGCCACAATTTGTCCAGCCATTCCGCAGTTGATGGGTATCTTCTCGATTTCTAATTTTTCGCTACCATAGAAAGAGCTGCTATAAATATTTTTTGTACATTTGGGTCCTTTTCCCTTTTTTATGATCTCTTTGGGATGCAGACCTAGTAGTGGTATTGCTGGATCAAAGTGTATACATAGTTTTATAGGCCTTTGGGCATAGTTCCAGATTGCTCTCCAGAATGGTTGGATCAGTTCACAGCTCCACCAACAATGCATTAGTGTTCCAATTTTCCCCCATCTTCTCCAACATTTATCATTTTCCTTTTTTTGTCATATTAGCCAATCTGATCAGTGTGAGGTGATGCCTCAGAGTTGTTTTAATTTGCATTTCTCTAATCTATACTATCTACTGTCATAAGTACTACTCTATATATTGTCATAGATACTAGTCCATATGCTGTCTATTGTCATAGATACTATCTATCTACTCATCTACTCTCAAAGATAAACTATCCACCATCATAGAGAGCTGGAAAAGATGTTAGAGGTCATTTAGTTCAACCCCTTTATTTTACAGATAGGGAAATTTTTGTGCAAAGTTTAAATGACTTGCCTAAGATATAGGTACTAAGTTAAGGCAGCAGAATTTGAACCCAGATCCTCTGATTCCAAACCCAGTGTTCTTTCCACCTCACCCTTCTACCTCCAGTGCAACCCCCTCAGTTTTACAGATAAGTAACCTAAGGCACTTAGGTTACAGATAAGTAACCTAAGGCAGAAATGTGTCTTATTCAGGTAGGTCACATAGTAGTAAGTAGTGGAGCTATTCAGGATTAAAAGCTAACTCTTCTAACTCCAAATTCAGTCTTCTTTGTATTATACCATTCTGACTCTTGGTGGGGATGGAACAGGTATCCAGAAATATCTTCTCCATTCCTCCCCTTTCCTCTCCCCCAATCAAGTCACTGAAGAACCTAGCTTTTAAATTGTCCCAAATATCATGAATATTCCAAATGAAAACATAGAAGAAAACAGAAGATTGTGACTCAATTTCATGGACATTCATTAAGTATCACTATGTGCAAAGTCACAAAGAGCTGCCCATGGACATGAGAGTGGAGGTGGGGAAGAGAGCTCCCTACCCCAGTGAAATCTCAGATGTAGACAAAAAACAAGTACTACAAGACATTGTACTAGGCACTGGGGCCCCAAAGATGAAATAATAAAATGGCGGCAGCCCTCAAGGAGTTTCCAAGGAGAGTGAGGCAAGGCTTTCCATGTTGGCTCTAAAGGTCCTACTTTAATGAATAAATTAAAAATGTGTTGGGTTTTTTTAAACATCTTTTCCCCCATTGCTTAAGGATCTGTGATTTGTGAGAATGTGAGTGGTCCACCAGTGTAGATCACAATCCCCCCTCCCCCAGCTCTCACCCCCAACTGCATATAAGGGCTTTCAAGAGTTGCTGTGGCCAACAAGTGACCATCCTGTAGCCAGCAGGGTGATCGGTGAGGATCTGTGGCAGACATATGGGTCCATTGTTGGTCTATACTTGAAGCCTTTTCAGCTTGGTTTCCTACCTTCTAGAATTTCTGCATAGCCTCCAAGAACTCATAGCCACCTTCATGCCACAGTGAAGCCCAAGAGGAGGGGGATTTGACCGGATTCGGGTTTGGTCATTTTATTTTTATTTTTATTTTTATTTTTAGGATATTGGACAGTAAGTCACATTTATATAATGCTTTATATTTTGCAGACCAAAACATTCCCTTTTGGGGATAGGGATGGGCGTCCTGTGATTTCATTAGTGTGGGGAACTGCTAGTGTAGGAAACACCCTCCAATAATTTCATAGCTTCCCTGTAACTTTTAGTCATAGAGTTGTTTGGAGCACATGAATCCAAGATCACCTGCCCTGGATCTGTCAGAGGCGGGATTCAAATCCAGGTGCTTCTGACTCAAAGGCTGACCTAAGCATTCATTTGTATTATACTGCTTCTTCTTCTTCCCTTCCCCAGCACCCCATTTTACAGATTGGGAAAATTAAAGTAATTTATCCAGTGTCCCACTTCTGCTGGATGTTAGCTAATCCTTGCAAAGTGAGCTCTTGAATTTAAAATACTACTCCCTTTTGGGGGGGGGGAGATGGTGAGTGGGCATTTTCATTTTAAAAGTGAGATGGCAAGCCTGCTGATTGCAGGTCCAAGGTTCTTTCCACTATACCACAGCTGCTTCAGGCTGCAGTCTCAACCACGCCCTGCTTTCTTGTTCTTTTGTAAATTAAGATTTTTCAAGTACTAAAAAAGAGTTTACCCTTCTGAGTGGATCCACATCCCCCTTCCAATCTCTCCTACTAGTCTCTTGCCTTGCAAAGAACTTTTCCCCCGAGAAAATAGGGAGAAACAGCCCCCATCAGGATTTTAGTGGTGACTGCATAGTCACATCAGTAACGGTGCACACATTACATCAGAAATAATGTCAGACAACAAAATTAGTGTTCCATAAATTATGTAGGTCGTTGCAGTTGTGCAGACCTGGCCCACAAGGCACCATGGGATCTGGTAAGGGATTCAATTATTTTCTAGAATAGGAGTTCTTAGCCTAGGATCTGTAGTGAACTTGGTGTTTTGATTTGCTGTTATTGAGTTCTTTTGGTTGGTTGGTTTAAAAAAAATACTTTGATAAAATCTTATAGAAGTGAATGTTGAAAACTATCTTTACATGCAATTGGAAAAAATAAAATAGTATTCAGTGGAAATAAAATAAAATCTAGTCACAAGCTTTGAACATTTGTGACAACAAAAGAATACTTTGACAGTGATATTTCAATGTCATTGGCTTCCTTTGTCACGCGTATTATTTTATGTATTCGAATCCATGGACCTCACTAGATAGCACACGGGGTCCATGACACCGAAAAGGTTAAGATCCCTGGATCTATGCAAGTCTATGTTGCCTGTGAGGGGTTGGCAGCCTCTTGCATGGGTCCCAAAGGAGGCGCACAGAATGATTTTTGAGTGACATGGTTAGGACCAGCCCTGGGAAAAAAATTTACATTTTTGTTGGCAAGGTTTGTCTTTGGCATTGTTCCCTCACCCATATCAATGCCTTTTTACCTCCCTCTTTGGCACGGGTATCTTCCTTTGGGAATTTCATTGTGTCCCTCCCCACCAATCCCAGACGTCTATCCTGTGTCCCTCTGCTTCTCTTAGTTGGCTGTTAGCTAATCCTCGCAAAGTGATCACTTGGGTTTCAAATGTGACCCCCTCCTGGGGGTGGGGGTCTGGGGCATTTGCATTTCTAAAGGGAGACAGCTAACTTGGTCCATGGATAAAGCCCTTGACCTGGAGTCTAGAGGTCAAGTTTGAGTCCCTGGTCTTATTACAACTTTGGGCAAACTTAATAAAACTTATGACAACCTTGAGTAAATCACTTTCCCTCTCTTGGCTTTGCTTTACTCATCTGTAAAGAGGGAGTTGGATTAGCTGGTTTCCGAGGGTAATTCAGCTAGGGCAGCCAGGTGAATAGAACATCGCCAGACCTGGAGACAGGAAGACCTCAGTTCAAATCCAGCCTCAGACATTAATGGCTGGGTGACCCTGGGCAAGTCACTTACCCCAGTTAGCCTCAGTTTCCTCCTTTGTAAAATGAGCTGGAGAAGGAAATAGCAAGTCTAGTATCTTTGCCAAGAAAATTCCAAATGGGATCATGAAGAGTCAGACATGACCGAAACAACTGGACAGCAACTAGGCTACTTCCAGTGCAGAGATGTGATGGCTTGGATATAGGGTGGCATCCCAAGATTCCCACACTAAGACTTCAGAGATCTCCCTGTTTTGTTTTGTTTTTTTGGTGAGGCAATTGGGGTTAAGTGACTTGCCCAGCGTCACACAGCTAGTAAGTATAATGGGTCTAAGGCCAGATTTGAACTCGGGTCCTCCTGACTCCAAATCCACTGTGCCACCTAGCTGCCCCTGATCTCCCTATATTTTTAACGACATAGGATCTTACCTTTCGAACCAGACAGGGTGTAGTCCTGGCTTATGGCAGCAATAAGCTTCACAAACTAAATTTGAACCCAAGCCCTTGAGTTCCAGAGCCAGGATTCTTTCCATTGTACCACATGGAAGATAATAGAAAGAAACTCACGGCAACAGTCTCCTCCTGACCTTCTGTTCTCTCCAAGGGCAATCCAAGACTTACCAAAGCGAGGAGCCCCTGTAGGGCACTGCATAGAACATCTGGCCTGGGAGTCAGGAGACTAGATTCTAGGCTTTGCGCTGGTCCTTACATGACCATGGGCAAATTGCTTCCTTCTGGGCCTCAGTTTCTTCATCTGTAAAATGGAGATACTGGATTAGATGAACATCTCTCTCATCCCTAGAAGTCTATAATGTTTTCCTGTAATGGTCTTCCTTGGAATGAAAGTTCCCTTTTATTTGTTTGTTTTCATTTTTGTCTTTGTAACCCCCCCCCCAGCACTTAGCATAATACCTGGCATACAGTAGGTGATTAATAAATGCTTGTTGAATGCATAGCCACTTTCTGCATAAACCTTCCATGCTATCTTCTCCCTCCACCTTGCACCTCTCTTATGGTCCTTATCTCTTTCTTCTGTCTTAAGTCTTTCAGGTTGTCATTTTATAGATACCACTCAGAAAAAAAATCTAAAATAAAAGCTCATGAGATACAAATAAAAGCTGACATAATAATATAATATAGTAATAATATGATATTATTAATATAATATAACTGTCTGGTATTTAAAATTTTGTGCAGCCCTTTCACATCCCTTATCTCTTCTGATCCTTACGACATGCTTGTAAAAGTAGAAATCATTTTTCCCTCTTTCCAGATGGGGAAATTGAGGCCCAGTGAGGGAAAGTGAGTTATTTGGGTGAGTTATCGGTAGAGGTGCAACTGAAATCCAGGTCTTCACAAGGCATTAAAGGTAGAAGGGACTCTAGAGGGCATCTACTTAAATCGCCTCATGTCACAGATGAGTAAACTAAGGTTATTATTATAGCTAGCATTTATGTGGCACCTACTATGTGCCAGGTGCTGTCAAAGCACTTTACAAATATTATCTCATTTGATCCTCACGGCAACCCTGGGAGGTAGATCCCCTTTTTACAGATAAGGAAGCTGAGGTAAATAAAGGTTAAATGACTTGCCCAAGGTAGCACAGCTTATAATCAACATAGGCTGGATTCAAACTCAGATCTTCCTGACTCCAAATCCAATGCTATATATGTAAAGTGTTCACAAACTTCAAAATGAACTGTATAAATGTTAGCTATATAATTATATAGCTTATTTAGTTATAAACGTGTGACCTCGGGCAGTTCATTTAACCTCTGTTTGCCTCATTTTCATCTTTTGTAAAATGAGGGAGGTCAGTAGTGGGACCAAAGGAGGAAGAAGAACATTCCAGGCATAAAGGGATAGCCAGATGGCCCCCTAGGTCCTT
Source organism: Vombatus ursinus (assembly GCF_900497805.2). NCBI lineage: Eukaryota > Metazoa > Chordata > Mammalia > Diprotodontia > Vombatidae > Vombatus > Vombatus ursinus. The sequence continues at coordinate 40,694,902 of NW_020954551.1, forward strand.
CCTATTGAGCTATTAGGATTCTGTGTGGTCTTCCTTGGAATGAAAGTTCCGTTTTATTTGTTTTCATTTTTGTCTTTGTATTCCCCCCGCCCCCTCCCGAACTTAGCATAGTACCTGGCATACAGTAGGTGATTAATAAATGCTTGTTGCATGAATAGCCACTTCCACCATAAGCCTTCCAGGCTATCTTCTCCCTCCACCTTGCACCTCTTTTATGGTCCTTATCTCTTTCTTCTGTGCACTGTCAATCACTGTGTCTCTATATCATCTTCATTAATAGTCTGAAAGCTACTTGAGGGCAGAACCTGTGCTGGACTGAAGTGGCCTTCTTGATAACTTCCTTTGCATTTAGCACAGTGCCTAACTCACAAGAGGCACCTAATTAATGCATATGAACCAGTTGACTGGAGCTCTGCAATCCTGCCAAAGAGTGCTCGGTCCCCATGGGTACCAAGACAAAAGCCTCAGCTTCCCGCCTTCCAACCTGGTCTAGCTAGGCCAAGGTTAAAGGGGGGAGGGAGCTGGTCCAGCTGCTGCTGCTCCAAGGGCCAGGCAGGCACAAGCCTGGCACTCCGTCCTTTTCTTCCCTTGTGGAATGAGGGGGTTGAACTGGAACCTCTTCCCTTCCAGCCCCGTGAGCCTAGGATATGCGCTGACTGAGCCTGAAAGGAAGGTGAAAGGAAGTGGTTTCAGTCCCATGGGACCCTGGTAAGAAAACAGGAAAAAAAGCATTCTGTGTCTGGGGAGGGCTGAAGAAATAGTGAGAGCTGCTGTTCCCCAGGGGCTGAACAGGAATGTGGAGCAGTGAATAGAATCAGATTGCAAGGGAAAGCAGTAGGTGGGTCTGTAACACATTAGAAGAAGTGGCATTCAGTGGGTCCTTCATTCTGGCCCAGCCAGCGGCCCTGGGCAGCGGGGAAAGCACCAGACTCGGGCAGGGGAACTGGGCTCTGGTTCTCGCTCTGTTACTAGCTGCACTTGCAATCACAATAAGTAATTTCTCTCTGGGTCCCAGCGTACTTAGGTCTGAAATGAAGGAATGGTGTTAGATGATCTTTCCCCCACTAATTCATCCTTGATTCAACCACTAAAGTGATTTTCCTAAAATACAGGTCCAGTGATGTGTCTCTCTCTCTCTCTCTCTCTCTCTCTCTCTCTCTCACACACACACACACACACACACACACACACACACACACACCCACCCTCGCCCTCCGCCCTCCCTTTTCCCCTCTCCCCATCCACCTCCCCCTCCATCTCCCCCCCTCCAGTGGCTGCCTATTGCCCTCCAGGAGCAAATACAAAATGCTGTGTTTGGCATTCAAAGCTCTTTATGACCTAGCCCCCACCTACCTTTCCAATCTTCTTTCACCTTACTCCTCAACAGGTGCTCTTCAGTCCAGTGACACTGGCCTCCCGGACAGAACACTCCATATCTAGTCTCTGGGCATTCTCTCTGGCTGCCCCGGTGCCGGGAATGCACTCCCTCCTCCTCTGCTCCCGATACTGACCTCCCTGGCTTCCTTTAAGTCCCAACTAAAATCCCACCTTCTAAAGAAAGCCTTCTCCAACCCCTCTTTTGTATTTTATTTTTAATTTATGAAATGAAACAAGTATTTCCATAACACAATAAAAAAAGATGATTGCACATGAAACTGCAAATCTGTTATGTACAACTTAATATTCCTTTTAATATTCCCAATCACACTTAATTTTAGTGTCTTCCCTGTGTTAATTATTTATTTATCCTGTATATGGCTCACTTTGTATATCTTTGTTTACATCTTGTCTTCCCCATTAGACTGTAAACTCCTTGAGGTCAGGGACTGCCTTTTGCCTCGTTTCCCATCCCCGGGTGCTTAGCACAGTGCCTGGCACTTAATAAATGTTTATTGATTGATTGATGTCTTCCAGCCCTAAACATCTACATACCTCTCAGGCCATTTATATTCCAGCCATTCAGAAAAAGATTTTAAATAAAAACTCATGAGAGGTATATCAGAATTTTTAGCATGTGACATCTAACTGTCTCCCTGCCCCATTTTACAGATGGGGAAACGTTAGGCCCTGAGAGAGTAGGTGACTTGTTCAAGGTCACACAGTGAATGAGTGGTGGTAGTGAGCCTAGGATTCGAGTCTTCTGACACTGCACTAGAGCTGCCTTGAACACTGGGGAAAGCAGCCTTCCTCTTTCTCTTCCTCCAGTTCCTCTTCTTTCCTCTCTGTCTGCCTTGGAGTGCATGCCTGAGTATCATAACTACTAAGATCATTGGAGTTTTGGGGGAAGAGAGAGGAACAATTCCTGTTCAGGGGCTTGGTGCCCCATCTGTTTCAGGGCTTGGCATCTTAGCTCCAGTGCTGACATCTTTTCTGATATTCAGAGAGCTGGTTTGTGTGCCTAAGAACAAGCTGCCCACTTCTTACAAGGGTGATGATGGGCAGTGGCTCATACTAGTGGATTGCTGGTAGTAGTGGATTGCCTTGTGGTCAGGAAGAGTTGGGTTCCAGTCCTGCCTCTGACATATGTGGACTGTGGGACCCCCGGCAAATCATTTAGCCTCTCAGTCTCTTCCAAAATTGTCCTTTGGGCCATCTTTGGCATACAAGCTATAGATCACTAAATTCTGCTTTAATAATAGTGATTATGGAGAGCTAGAAGAAGCTATGGAGACGTAGCAGAAGAAACCAAAACCACATGGAAAGAGGGTGAAACACGTGTCATTCCCTCCATCCTGTCTGCTACTGGAATTGTCCTAAAAATACTTTCATTGAGCTGGAAGAAGATGAGCTTCAATCCCAATACTTTTATTCATTTTAAAACAGGGTTATTTTTATCCACTTGTCTAGTCATCCAAAGAGCAGCAGAGCTTCTTAAGAACTGCAACTGTCTTTTGCCTTTCTTTGTATTCCCAGCACTGAGCACAGTGCTTGGCACACAATAGGTGTTTAATAATGTTTATTGACTGACATAAAATATAAAATATACCCACAACGTAGAAACTTGTCCCATGACCATTTCTATTTGAACAGCATCAAAAAAGATGAGAGCAAAATTAATAATATTCATTGGGATAGGGACTGGACATAAAATGGCTGTGGATGTGAAAACTCCCTCTACCAATGTGTGCTGGCAGGGACCATCTCTGCAATTTATATGTATGTATATATGTGTTTATGTATTTATAATCTTAAAGAGTTGCTTAGAGCATTGAGGAATTAAATGACTTGTCCATGGTCCCGTGGCCACTGTATGTCAAAGGCAGAATTTGAACCCAGGTCTCCCTGACCTTAAAGACAACAAGCCTCATAACAACAATAAGAGACATCTCTGCAGCATTTTATGGTGCCAATGTGTTTAGCACATACTTCATGTCATCTGATCCTTTTAGCATCTGCTATGAACTACAACTAGTATTAACCCCCAGGAAACTGTGAGATGCTCAAAAGTGAAATGATTCATTGAAAGGCACCCTAGCTATTAATGGCAGAGTCAAAACTGTCATCCCAGACCCAGACTCTGTGTCATTAATTTAAATATCAGCCATTTAGTAAGGGCCTGATATGGTGCAGAAGTATGCTAATGACAATCTTGGTCCCTTCAGAACAAGTGATAGAATATTTCCTTCCTCTCAGTAGAGGTGGAGGGCTACGGGAGCAGAATGTTGTATACGCTGTTGTGTTATTAGTGAGTTTCGCTTAATTATCTTTGTTCTTTCTCCTAGACAAAGCTATTTACATTCATTGCCCACATTTCTTCCCTCACTCACTTCTCAGCTCTTTGTAATCTGGCTTCTGATCTTGTCAACCAGCTGAAATTGTTATCTCCAGAGGTTGCTCTTTTAATTACCAAATCTGGTGGTGTTTTCTCCAGGCTTTAAATTTTTTTTTTTTTTGGGTCATTGAAAAAGCGTTTGAAATGGTTAACTGCCTCCTTCTCTTCCTGAATACAATACAACTCTCCTCTGGCCTGGTTCTCTTCTTACCTGTCCTCACTCAGTGGCTTGGAATATAAGGTACGGTCCCACTCAAAATCTACAGTCCTTTGCTAGGTCATTGTCTATATCCTATCACCTACCTGTGGGTGTCCACTGAGGCTCTGTCCTGGACCCTCTGCTCTTTATTTGATGACCTCATCAGCTCTCATGGGTTCAATTATCATGTCGAAGAGCATGATTCTCAGACCTGTATATGAGACCTTTTTAAATTGAATGTGCCATGGATGTCTCCAACTCAACACGTCCAAAACAGAACTCGTTATCTTTCCACCAAAACCCACCCATCTGCTGAACTTCCCTCTTTCTACCTTACCTATTTCTCCATCTCCCATCTCTGAACCTTTATATTGGTCATACTTTTTGCCTGGAATGCACTCCCTCTTCACCTGCATCTCAGAGTCCCTCCCTTCCTTCAAGACACAACTCAGGCACCACCTTCTACATGGTGCATTTCCCCTGTCCCCTCCTGATAAATGCTGCCTGAAACCTAAAAGGCAGGAATGTGTGCTCCTTCTACCATACTGCCCTGCCTCAGCTACTCCTGTCTTTCTTCAGGAGGTACAAGGTCCCAATAATACTCTTTATTTTCTACCCCTTGGGTAGAGCCTTATTTCCTTGCTTCCTTCCAAATGCCTTTGCCAGTGGGGCAAAGCACCATGACCAATGGGTCTCCAGTCTGATCTTGGATCACAGCTGATGGTCTTCAGAACCAAACAGAGGAAAACTAGGCTCACTATGGCCCAGGAAGGGTTGAGGTTTTGTTGGCTCTTTTTTTCCTCCTAAACAGATGTAGAATGTCTGCTTTTGCCAGATCAGCTCTGGAGCAAGTCCAAAGCAGGCCCTCTGTGATCACATTCCAGCCTGAATGGAACAATGCCTGGCTTGTAGGTGCTGTCCAATATCAGGGCTGGAGGGCAGCTGATCCCTGAGCAGGGAACCCCTCCTGGGAAGAGCAAACAGCCAGGGAAACCTTTGGAAGGGAAGTATCACTGGTCACAATCAAACAATACAGCTACAGGAGCCTCATTGCAACTTAGGATTCAGGGCCCAGTCTGGAATGCAATTGTCCATTCCTTTTATAATGGAGTGCCAGCCTCACTAAGCCAGTGCTGCTCCCTGAGAACAAGCAACCGGAGCTTCTCCGCTTGGTCTCCTAGGCCCTCAGCTAGACGCTTAGAAGGGCTTAGGAAATGCAGCGATTGGAATATTATACCCCTTGAGGATAAAGAGTAAATGCTTACTATGACCCCCCCTTCTCCCCCCCCCTCTCCCTCTCTCTCTCTCCCTCTCTCTCTCCCTCCCTCTGTTTATTCTATTATAAAATGATGCTATCAACCAACCAGCATTTATTAAGAGCCTATGATGAGCCAGGCACTGTTCCTGAGGATACAGAGACGTAAATGAGCAATCCCTGTCCTTACGGAACTTAGGATTCAGCAGGGGAAAACAACATGTCCATATATAGGTAAATGCCAAATAGATATAAGGTAATTTAGAGGGAAGGCACTAGCATTTGGAAGCGTCAAGAGAGGCTTCAGCCCTCTGAGTGTCTGAGTGGTGTCTGAGCTGATCCTTAAAGGAAACAAGGGATTCTGAGAAGCCAGAGGATTTCTCCCCCTCGCCCCTCACTCCAGGCGTGGAACCTTGGGTTAAGTGCTTAGCACAATTCTTGGTACATAGTAGGAGCTTAATAAACTCTTGTTCCTTCTTCCTTCCCCCTCATTCCAGGCATGGGGAAACAGCTACTACAAAGGCATAGAGTTCGTAGACTGGTATGTCATGTGTGAGGAATTGTAAGAAGGTCAGTTTAACTGAACCATAGTCCCTTCCTGCCCTGATATTCTATGATCTAAGGTCCTTTATAGAGAAGATCATAGATTCAGAGCTGGAAAGACCTCAGAGGTCATCTAGGGCAGCCCTCTAATTTTAGAGATGAGGAAACTGAGGCCCACGGAGGTCTTATGATCTGCCCAAGGTCACACAAGTATTAAGAATCAGAGGCAGGATTTGAAACCAGGCCCTTTGACTAGAGATCCAACGCTGTCTTGACACTGTAGGGCACTGCCCCTCCCCCTGTAACCCTCTGCATTCCAAGGTCCCTTCCCATCCTCCTATTCTGTTTTCTAGGGATCTGTCCGATTCCAACATAATACCAAAGATTAGCACTTGAAGGGACCATAGGGGCTATCTAGTATGACCACTTCCTTTTACAGTGGGGTAAACAGAGGCCCAGACAAGGAACACACTTACCCAAGATCCCGTAGAACCTTAAAGAGGCTCAAAGCCTAAATAAATGTGACCTGTTGTGGGTCTAATTATTCTAAGTAGACTCTTGAGAAGAACGGTCCATTTTGTCCCAAATTACAGCTGCCTTATCTGGGTGAAACACACATAATACCAGACTTCTCCTTCTTGCCACACCTCTCCACAACTGAAATGTGGTGGCCAGACTTAGACTGTGGCAGGAAATGAGCCCATGATTGGTGGTTTCTGGGGGAGTTGCCATGCGAACGAGGCATCAACGGCTACATTAGAGCAATTGCTTCTGCAGATCCAGCCGGGCTAGTCTCCTCCCTTCCCCCGCCACCCTCCCTCCGCACGTGCCCTGAACCATCTTTCTTCCTTGCACCCCTAGAATAGCTTCTTTCATCTCCTTTTCCTCCCCCGGGTTCTACTCTTTAAGATACAGCTTAATTCCCAACACCCAATACGGGTATCATGGTTAAAAGAAAAAGCGACAAATATCGGTTTAGAAGCCAGAGAACCCAGACTTGAATTCTGTCTCTGGTGCTAGGCTCCTACTCTTCCTCATCTGTAAAATGAAGTTAGCATAGATAATTCTTAAGGTCCTTCCAATTTCCGAATCCTAAAAAGCCTTCCCTGATCACTCTTTTCTTGTCTCATTGCTGTCTCCAATCTATCCTCTGACCCCTTCCAACCCATCCTCCACACAAGTGCTGGAGTAATCTTCCAAATTCAGTGCTCTCATCGTTGTTGTTTAGTCATTTCAGTCATGTTTGACTCTATGTGACCCCATTTAGGGTTTTCCTGGCAGAGTTACTGGAGTGGTTTGCCATTTCCTTCTCCAGCTCATTTTATGGATGAGAAAACTGAGGCAAACAGCGATAAATGGCTTGCCCAGGGTCACGCAGCTACTAAGTATCTGAGGCCAGATTTGAACTCAGAAAGATGAATCTTCCTCACTTTAGGCCTTGCACTTCATCCACTGTACCACCTAGCTGCCCTTACTCTCATCATGTCATTCCTTTTTTTTTTAAATTTTTAGTTTATTTATTTTTAGTTTTTAACATTCACTTCCATAAGATTTTGAGTTTTAAATTTTCTCCCCCTCCCATTTCTTCCCCTCTCCCAAGATGGTGTACAATCTGATATAGGCTCTACATATACATTCATGTTAAGCATATTTTCCCATTAGTCATGATATAAAGAACAATTAGAACTAATGGGAGGAACCATGAGAATGAAGCGATAAAACAAAACAACAAAGGAAAAGGAGAGCAAATAGTATGCTTCCATCTGCATTCAGACGCCATATTTCTTTCTCTGGGTGTAGATAGCAATTTCCATCATGAATCTTTTGTGGTTGTCTTAGATTTTTGTGTTGCTGTGAAAAGCCAGGTCTATCAAAGTCAGTTGTCTCATAATGTGGCTGTTAACTATATACAATGTCCTCCTGGTTCTGCTCATTTCACTCTGCATCAGTTCATGCAACTCTTTCCAAGGTTTTTTTTGAATTCTGCCTACTCATAATTTCTTATAGCACAATAGTATCCTATTACATTCCTATACCACAACTTATTCAGCCATTCCCCAATTGATGGGCATTCCCTCAATTTCCAATTCTTTGCCACCACAAAAAGAGCTGCTATAAATATTTTTGTACATGTGGGTCCTTTTCCTGTTTTTATGATCTCTTTGGGATACAGACCTAGAAGTGCTATTGCTGGGTCATGTCATTCCTTTACTCAAAAAACTTCAGTGACTCCCCATTGCCTACAGAGTAAAGTATAAGTTCCTAATCCTATCATTCAAGCCCCTCCATCTCTGGTTCCAGATTACCTTTTTGGTCAATTTACTCCTATTCCTCACAAACTATGTGTTAGCCTAACTAGACTTTCTATGCTCTCCCTTGTCACCGTGCTTGATCCTGTCCCTGCCCCTTTGCTCAAACTGTCCTCTCTGCCTGGAATAGACTCATCCTTTTGCTCCTGTCTTAGTTAAAGTCCCTTCTTTCTAGGTCTAAATTATGCACCACCACCTCCATGAAGTCTTTCCTTGTACCTCTTCTCTATCTCAACAAATTTCTCATAGCTCTTTCTCTGGTCCTCTTTTACATTTATTAGGATCATAGATTTAGAGCTAGAAGGAACCTCAGAAGTTGTCTGATTCAACCCCTTTATTTTACAGATAAGTTGAGGCCCAGAGGGGAAGTCACCCAAGGTCACAGGTCACAGGTGACAGAACCTATATTTGAAATCATATCCTCAGAATCCAGAATCCACTATTCTTGCCACTGTCAGATAGTAATAGCTTGTTTTTAGATACCATTTTATAGTTTACAAAGCAAGTTTCTCCCCGAAATCCTGTGAGGTATCCATTCAAGTGTTAGGGTCTCTATTTTGTAGTTGAGGCTCAGAGACCCCACCATGATGAACTAGCTAGTAACTGGCATTGCTGAGACTAGAGTGCAATCCCTTCAACTCCAAGTTAGCACTCCTTATACTACATCCCTGGAAGGAATGAGCAAAACAGATTCAAGAGACTACAACTGGTGTTCTTTGTCACGGCTTCAATTCTTTAAATGCTGAAATAGTTCCTATGTACTTAGGTCATTCTTCCTTGTATCATCTTTAATTGTGTTTTCCTTTTCCTCATTAGAGTGAGAGTTCTTGAGAGCTGCCTGGTGTACACACAATGCGTTGTGTGTACGTATATAAAATATATAATGTCCATTATATATATATATATATACACACAATATATAATGCACGTTATATATATACACAATATATGTAATGTACATATATAATATAATAGGTGCTTAATTGGCTTAATTCAATTAATTAGCTTAATTCAATTCCATTGAATTGAGTTGAACTGAATCTCCCCAGGGATTTCCTCTGAACCTCTAGACTATGTTGGGGAGTTACCATAACTGCATTTAATTGTTTTCCTGTGTCATATGCCTCCTTTTGTAACCCTTACTAGCTGTGGGAACTTCACCTCTCTAAAATGACTCTTCTCATGTTGAGTGAAAAGGTAATGTTTATACTACCAGTCTCACAGGATTGCCGTTAGGAAACTGCCTTGCAAAACTTAAAGCAATCCACAAATATGAGCCATCATTATTGTCTTCCTGTCTCCTCTAGGAAACCCAGCACAATGCGGGCACATAGTAGGTACTTGGTAAATACTAGGTTAATTCCTAGGAAGACTTCTTGTCTTAACCTCCCATCTTCCTCAGGAGTCTGTCCCATGGATTATTTCCCCCGTCTCTCTCCTCTTCACTTTCTCCCTACCTACTGGCTCCTCCTGACCTATAAACACTCTTAGGGCTCAAAATTCCAACTCTATCACTTACTAGCTATGTGACCTTGGGCAAGTCACTTAACTTCACTGGACCTCAAGTTCCTCGTCTGTAAAATGAAGAGGCTGGAGTAGATGTCCTCTAAGGTCCACTCTAGTTTTAAATCTATGATCCTAACGTCCTATAATTTTAGAAAAACCACTTTCCTTTTACTCTGCCATCCCCTGCAGCTAATGTCTAGTATTTCTGCTTATTTTCTCTCTTAAACTTCTAAAAAGTTCCTTTACATTTACTGCCTCTCCTTCCTCACGCCACCCCCCTTCATCCATCCCTCAGCAATCTGGCTTCCAACCCTCTCACTTTACTGAAACTATCTTTCCCTCCAAAGGTCACTAGAGACCCTCTGTTCCTAAATACAATAGCTTTTTCTTGGTCTCCATTGACTTTGACCTTTCCAAAGCATTCACCATTGCTGACCACTCACCCTTTTCCCTGATATTCCTGGAAGTCTTTGGCCTGTGTGACACTGCTCTCTCCTGGTTCTCCTCCCTGTTAGACAATTGCTCCTCAGGTTTCCCCTTCTTATCCTGTTCCATGACGGTGGGTATCCCTCAGAGCTCTCTCCTGGGCCCTCTCTTCTTTCTTCCTTGGTGATCTCATTCACTTTCATGGATTTATCACCTACTTCTCTGCAGATCACTCCTAAATCTATAGATCCAGTCCCGACATCTCTCCTAAGCTCTGAAGTCCATTTGCAACCTGAATGTTCCCCAGCACCTCAAATTCAGCATGTTCAGAACTGAACTCATCTCTCCACTAAGTCTTCCTCCTCCCAACTGTCCTGTCTTGTTAACTCCCCACTTCTGTTGATGGCATCATCTTCCCAGTCTGCTCATGCTGGAAAATTTGGCAGTCATGGAATCAAAGGATTACACACCTTTGTGCGTGGGAAGGGAGCTTAGGGGTCATCTAGTCCAATTCCCTCACTGCACTTATGAGGAAACAGGGGCCTGAAGAATCAAAGTGACTTCCTTGCCCAAGATCCCACAGAGAGGGATAAAGTAGGATCTGAACTCACTGAGGTCTGAAGTTCAGCCCTCCTCATCCAGCATTTTCACCACTGTACCATACCATGTCTTTCCTCACCCTCACCCCCTATATCCAATCCACTGCCAAGTCTAGCCATTCTACCTCCATGACATTTCCTGTCTCTGTCTTCTTTATTCATTTGACCACCACTCTGGTTTGGGGCCTAACTGGCGTCCTAACTGGCCCCATTGTGTCCCAGCCTTCCCATCTCCTATCCATCCTTCCGTTGCCTACCAAAACAACCTGCCTCATATAAAAACCCTACCATTGTCATTCCTTACTCAAAAACTGCACCGGTTGCCTGTTGGAGAAAATATAAGTGCCTTACCCTGACATTTAGTGCCCATAATTAAGATCCAACCTACTTTTCTTTCTGTTGAAATCTTCTCTTTCTCCAAGACCCAGCTCAGGTGCTCCATGATAGAATTATCAATTGAGAGCTAAAGAGACCTTAGAAGATGTCAAGTCCAGCTTCTTGCTTTTACAGATCAAAAAACTGAGGCCCAGAGAGGTTAAGTGATTTGCCTAGGACCATACAGTTAATGAGTATCTGAGGTGATGATTTGACCCCAGGTCTTCCTGATTGAGAGTCCAGTACTCTAATCACTTTGTGATCTGTCCCCTTCATAATTGCTTCCTACACCCAACCTGGCCCAAAGTATTCTCTCTGTCCTCAGATTTTATCCATCTCTATGTACATGTAGTCTGTTTACTGTTCCCCCCCCCCCCCACCCATCAGTCCCCTATGGAATGTCTCCGTTGAGGATATAGGGAATGGCTTTTTACTTCTGTATCCCCAGGACCTAGCACAGAAGTTGACTAGTGCTGTTGCTGTTCAGGCATTTTCAGTTGTGATTCCATTTGGGGCTTTGTTGGCAAAGATACTGGAGTGGTTTACCATTTCCTTTTCCAGCTCATTTTACAGATGAGGAAATTAGACCAACAGAGTTAAGTAGCGACTTGCCCAGGGTCACACAGCTAGTGTCTGAGATTGGATTTGAACTCAGGTCTTCCTAACTCCAGTACCCATAGCTCTATCCACTGTACCTCCTAGCTGCCCCTAACTTGACCTTAATAAGTACTTGTCGAGTATAATTAATTTAGTTAAATTAAGTATTAATAAATACTTAATAAGTATTTGTTGAATTGAATTGGTGAGGCAGTTCTGATCTTCCTGAACTCTTAGAGTTTTGGATCTATTGCCTGATCTTAGACATAAGATACTTCTCACTCCCCTCTTGCCCACATATTGATGCTAGATTATCCTGAAGGCTGGATCTGAAATCTTGGCCAGGAGCCATATTGGATCCCTTCCTGCACCTAACCCAAACCTTAACTCTCTCTTTCCCAGCAGCCATAATCTACATTCCCCTTAGGGTGTAGTTTAAGGAAGTAGAACAGGTAGAACGGTATAGGTAGGAGAAAACACACTAGATTGGAAGCCAGAGAACTTTGGTTTGAATCCTGGCTGTGTTCTTTACCACCTGTGCTGCCTATTAAAGCCTCAGTCTCCTCTTCTGTAAAATAATAATACAATATACTTGCCTCACCTACCTTACAGAGGTATTGAGTAGAAAGCCCTAAGCAAATCTATGGAAGGAAAGACAATATAGAAGAAAGGTTGAGGTGGTGACAGTACCATCTTGATTTAGGATTGTTCTCCCTCATTGTCCATTGAGGAATGGGAGATATATTGGGGAGCCAATAGGTGTTTCAGGGAAACCTCTCTCCTTTTCTCATGTAGAGACAATCCTGGGCCAGGGTGGGTAGAGGGGTTGGAGCACAGATGACACTGATCCCAAGAAGCTGGAAGTACCCCCACCCCATAGCCATAGAGAGGCCCCCTGTCGTTCCACAATCCCAGCCTCACCACCATGACTCAGTCCTCCCAGCCAATCAGAGAGGAGCCCAACTTGGCTGGATACAGGCCTAGCTCCCCACCCCTCTCTCTGGCTCCCTGCCTCCTAGTGAAAGGATTGCTGGGCTGAGGGTCAGGATTTCATCAGCTCCAGATGTGGGGTTGGCAGAAACATTGGTCCTGTTGGCTGGGCTGTTTCCCACATGCCACCAGGCCTTCCTGTCTGTGCCTCCAGGATCAGGGACCAGGAACAACCACTGTGTTCATTGCTTTTTCCCTTCCTGCCAATATGTAGTTAGGATGCGTTAAAATGAAAGATCTATTAGGACTAATTAACTGATGGCAGACACCAGGCAGGCAGGCATAGACCAGCAAAAGATGAAGTCATGGCTCAGGCCTCACTTCCACTGTGGTTCAGTGGAAAGTGGATTGGTTTTAGAGTCAATGGACCTAGTTCGGACTGGGGCGGTGATACTTTGGACCCATGTGGCCGTCCGTTGAGTAAGTCTGAGCCTCAGTTTCCTCTTTTGTAAAAATGAGGGGTTTGGGGCATTGTCTAAGATCTCTTCCAGCTCTGAGTCCTGCGACCCGTCCTTGCCACGTCCCTCAGATCACCAGCGTGTCTCATTTCTCTGCCTGTCTGTCTGAGTCTTATGTGAATATGGTGGGGGAAATCATCTTAGTTATGCCAGTTTTCACCTAGGAAGACAATGCTCTCACCTCAGCCTCAGTAGGGATGGCCTTTGAATTATTCCTCCCACTGTAAGGATGAGTTTGAAGCGTGCCAGCACACCCTCACTCTCTTGATCGGTGGCCAGTGCCAATGGATTAAATAAAGTAATAAAGGAAGTCAAAAATTCCTATTACTGTGCACGGACACAGCAGTACAGAGTCAGAGAGTGTCAGAGGTGGAAGGGATCCTAGAACACAGAACAGCAGAGCTCAAAGAGAACTAAGCATCTAGAATGTCAAAACTGAAAGGATGTTAGAATATAGAAGGTGGTCAGGACTTTAGAGAGCATCTTGAACCACAGGGGTCAAACTTGGGCTTGCAGGTCACAAGGCAGTGGTGGGAAAGCACCCCATTTAAATGTTACTGGGAAGTGTTTAACAAAAAAAAATCAATAAAAAAACATAGATTATGTTCATTTGTGCTTTTCTATGTTATATCGCATTTTTATTGATTTTGTTAAACACTTCCCAGTAACATTTTAATGGGGTTCTTTCCCACAATCTCATTAAGCCTCAGTTTTTCCATCCATAAAGAGGGCATTATAACACTTGTACTCCCTACCTTGAGGCATGGGAAAAGCATTTTGTAAACCTTGATGTCTAGAAATGTCATCTGTTGTTGTTGTTAGTATTATTGTTTTGTTATCGTTCGGTCACTTTTCAGTCATGTTGCACTCTCCGTGATCCTGTTGGGAGTTTTTTTTGGCAAAGATTCTGAAGTGGATCCTCATTGCTGTCTCCAGTCTATCCTCTGACCCCTTCCAACCCATCATCCACACAAGTGCTGGAGTAATCTTCCAAATTCAGTGCTCACATCATTGTTGTTGTTTAGTCATTTCTGTCATGCCTGACTCTTCGTGATCCCATTTAGGGTTTTCTTGGCAGAGTTACTGGAGTGGTTTGCCATTTCCTTCTCCAGTTCATTTTACAGATGAGGAAACTGAGACAAACAGGGTTAAGTGACTTGCCCAGGGTCATACAGCTAGGAAGTGTCTGAGGCCAGTTTTGAACTTAGGAAGACGAGCCTTCCTGACTTCAGACCCAGCACTCTATCCACTGTGCCACCTAGCTGTCCCAAGTATTATTATTACTCACATACAATGTAGCATCAGAAAATACATTGGCTTTGTAGTCAGAGGGGATGGGTTCAAAACCTACCTCTGATACACCTGTGTGACCCCCCTCCTCAGTTTCATCACCTGTAAAAAGGAGGGGGCTGGACCCTTCCAGCTCTAGGTCTGGGATCATATATGGGTGCTCTGTAAGGGCTATTAAGCCCTGTCAGTTCTGGGAGAAGGCCTTGTGGAGATGGTGGCATTGCAGCTGGGCCTGGCAGTATTGGGTGGGATTGTGAGATCAGTCAAGAGTAGTGGGAGAAAAAAGACTGAAGAACCAGGTGTGGCTAATAACAAATCTCTGATGTAGCAATTCTGAACTGTGGGAGTTAACTCTCCCTTCCTTTCCCCAAAGCCTCCCCTAGAGCAGCCCTGCCCTCAGGGCTGTGTTAGAGCCTGCTGGACCAACACTACTGGCTCGTTAAGTTTTCTAGGAGAGCATTATTCACACCTTGGCAATCAACAAATGCTCCAAATCAGGGCTGGATTTATTGTTTTGCTGATTGTCTGGATTTAAGAAAGTCTTGGAGAAAATGTTAATGGTAAAGAGTAAGGTCTAGGGTGTCATTTGGGAAGGCCGATTGTTAATCATTTACCAGGACACCCCAGCTCCATTCCAGCGGAGCATGCAAGGGGGAGGGGAGCCTGAAACCCTCCAAAGGCAAAGCCTGCCATGAGTTTGACAGGACTTCTCCTGCCTGACTTGTTTTGGGAAAGAGGAAATGAAAGATGGCCATGGGCCTTCCTGCGTCACCAGCCCCCCTATAACCTACAGCTTAAGTGGAATTAGTCTGGCATTTCTAGTTGTAGCATGTGTGCACTTTGTCAGGGGGGCAGGGGAGGGATCGGAAGGTTATGTTCTTATCACTTGGCACAGACTTTTCAATCTTATAGCATGTCAATCAGTCAATGAATTTTGTTTTTTTAGAAAAAAGAATGATTTTTAATATTTAAGTATCTGGTGGCCAAATGTGTCAGATTATACTTACAGTAAAAAAAAAAACTTGTTTCTCAGTATATCACACACACACACACACACACACATAAATAGATATAGATACAATCTTCAGTCCTTGCCTTAAAATTGGAGCCAATTAAAATTCAATAGTCTTGTTTTCAGTTTAAAGAAAGTCAGCCAGCTACCTATGTCTTTTCTTCACTCCCAAGTGTTTTGACGTATATTAGGCACCTACTATGTGCCAGATGTGACATTGCTGGTCAGAGGCAGAAGGGACTGTAGAATACAGAAGAGCAAAGCTCAAAGGGACCTTAGCACCTAGAATGTCAAAACTTGAAGGATATTAAAATATAAAATGCCTGGTGTGGGTGGGACTTTAGAGCTCTTCCAAACCAGGGGTTCTTAACCTGTTGTGTGTGTGTGGGGGGGGTGTTATGGGCTATTTGGGCAATCTGATGAAACCTTTGGACCTCTTCTCAGATTGATATTTCTAAATGAATACCTGAGATTACAAAGGAAACCAATTTTACTGAAATAATGATGTATTTTTTTTTCCTTCCAAATTCCTAGATGCCCTGAAATTTATCCGCGGACCCCAGGTTAATACCCAAAATTATAATCCAACTCCTTCATTTTACAGAGGAAATAACTGAGGCTTACGAAAATACAACTACTTGCCCAAAGTCACATACCAAGTTAGTGGTCAAAATGACGATAGAAGGGGCAGCTAGGTAGCACAGTGGATAGAGCACTGGTGCTAGAGTCAGGAGGACCTGAGTTCAAATCTGGTCTCTGACCAGCTGTGTGACCCTGGGCAAGTCACTTAACCCCATTGTGTAGCCAAACAAACAAACCAAAACAAAAAAAACAACCCCAAAAAACCAAAATGGCGATAGAACCCAGATCTCCTGACTTAACACTGCCATACACTCCATGCCTCTGTCTACAGGTTCCTATTTAGAAAAAGGTCCTTTGATCCTCAATTATAAGTGAAGCTGCCTTTGGATTTCACAATACAGACAGAGTCCTCCAAGGCTGAGTTTGGAGGGACTAAAGTATAAATAGACACTAATTGGTGCTTTGGTTAATTGCCCCTCTCTGTTTCTTCCTCAGTCACTGGACTTGAACTCCAGTGAACTCCCCTTCCTTTGTTCCAAACTTCTCTCCAGCGGGAGCTCAGAGCTCTCTCCCCTTCCTGGAGCTGCCCACTGCTCCCCAGTGGTTATGGGTGTCTCTTGTGTATCTCTTCCCCAGGCTAGGTCCTATGCTAGGAACCTTCCCTTCAGAACATCCACATCCTTTCTCTCTTCTCCCTGTTCATGGAGTAGAACTACAATGCACAGCCGTCTCCCCCAGGAGAATGTACAACCATGGCATATCAGACCTAGAAGAAGACGTTAAGAAAATATAGCCCAACTGCCTCATTCTATGATGCCCCCTAATGGCCATTACTTCTGCACCTGTCCCCAGAAAGCTCTTTAATCATGATGCAGGTGGTGTTCATTTCAGGTACTGAGACAGTGGAGGAGGAGCCAGGAAATGTTTTGGGGGTCACATATGCCTTTCAAACTCAATAGCAACTGCTAATTCTGCCTCTGTGTAGGATCAGTGCCATCTGTTCAACAATTCAACAGGTATTCATTAATCATCTGTTATGTGCAAGACTCTGTGTGTGAGGCACTGGGGATAGTAGAACACAATCCCTGTCCTCGATCACTTTATTAGCCTGGACAGGTTTGCAAATAATTAAAAGATCTCCTCTTAAATCCTGACTCTTTTACTCCCTGTGTGACCTTGGACAAGTCACTTTGTAAAATGAGGGTGTTTGATTGAGGCTTTCTAAAGGATTTGGTGAATTTGAGGCACGGGCCTGATCTTTTATATCTGCCATCCCAGCTGTTGCTAACAAACGATTTCAGTTGTGGCAGCCTTGAGCTCAGCTTTGGGAGTGAGACCTAGAATTGAAAATGACTTGGGAGCATCATTTTTTCCTCATCATCTCACACCAGCTCCACGGCGTCTCTTGGCTGCAGCCCTGATCCTTGGTCTGGCTGGACACCAGCACACAGATGAGCTTACCAGCTTCTCCAAAAAGGGAGAAACCAGCTGGCCCTGATTCACTTCAGTACAATTCAATCCAATCCAGTGGCATATTCTCAAACATTTATTAAAAGTCTGCTGTGCACTGAGCCTCATGCTAAGTGCTGAAAGGGAAAATACAAAGTTTAAGACACTCTGCCTTTCTGGAGCTCATGGTGTGGTAGGGGAGATAAGACACAAACACAGAACTGGAGGAGACTATTTCAAGTGGTGCACTAGAGAGAGGCAGGGGGTTGTAGTAGCTGGATAGAGAATTAACCTCTGAATCAAGATCTGGGTTCAAGTCTAACCTCTGACACATTCTGGCTGTGTGACCCTGGGACAATCACTTAGCGCCTCAGTGCCCCTGCTTCTATGGAGAGATAGCCTTAACTTCTAGGAACTCCCTATAGGTCAGTTGAAAACAAATTAGTTTATTAGATAAATGGAAGACAAAGTATCCTGTGAGGAGGCAGGTTGTTACTGAGTCAAGAGATCCAGAAAGGCTTTTTGAAGGAGGTAGCCTTTGAGTTGGGCTCTCAAGGATAAATAAGAACCTAACAGATGAAGAAAAGAGTGAGGACATTCAAAGCAATGGGGACTGTGTGGTTAAAGGCAAGGGGGCAGGAGATGAAGAGAATGCTTACGGGACAGAGTAATCCTGTTTGACTGTTTGCATAGGTATGAGGCAGAAAGTGGCATGAGATGAGGCTGGAAAAGTAGAGTAGTGTCATATATTGAGAGGCCCTAAGTGTCAGGCTAAGATGTTTGAATTTTACTTAATAGGTAGTAGGGAGGCTCTGAAGATCTTTGAGCAGGGAAGAATGACTAGATCTACACAGGAAGAAGGTTTGTCTAACAGCGTGTGAAGGAAGTTTTGGAGGGGCAAGAGTGTAGAACTGGGGAACCCCAAACCCCGCTTCTGGGGGAAGAGTCCTGGAGACTTTGAGATGGGAGACTTGGGTTTTATTCCTATTTTCTAAAATCCCTTGACAAGTCACTTGACCTCTCTAACACTCTTCTATAAAGTAGGACTATTTTCATCCTTTACCTCCAGTCATAATGTGAAAGTCATGAGGGTTATCAGATAAGCAATGCTTTGCAAATGCTATGATCCTAAAGAAACTGCAGCACCTGCTTTGTGGTTCCAAGCCTCTTTGATAAAATTTGGAATTTGGAGTCAGAGGACCCAGAGCTGCTACTTTCCACCTGCTTGACCTGGGGCATTTCACCTCCCTGGGTCAGAGTTTCCAAATCAGTAAAATGAGGGTGTTGTTCTCAGTGGTTTCCAGCCCTCAGTCTATGATTCTTATCCAGACCTTTTCTTATTCCCAGTGATTCCTTTGCCTAGAGCTCAGGCCTCTAGTCTCCTCTGGGATTGTGGACTTATGAGATAATGTCCAAACTCCCTGGTCTGGCAACATATTACATCTCCAGTCTTATCTCCCACAACTCTGGGTTGTGGGAGCCCTTTGTCCCATCTAGGCTCTTTCCTTCCCTCTACCCCAAAACATGCAATGCTCCTACTTGCCCCTGAGACTTGACTCAATTTACATAGAAGGTCACAGAGCAAGGGCTAGCAAATTCCAGAAATGCACATTAGAAGTAAAGATTAGGCCAGATTTGTAGGATCGTAGAAATTAGATGTGATAGAAATATGTTTTAGATGAGGAAACTGGGGTTCAGAGAAGTGAAGGTGACCTGTCCAAGGTGACAGAGCTTTGTAGAAGAGGTGGATTTGATAGGGGGAGGAGGGAAAGCATGGCAGAGGGGGACTGGGAGAGATACATTCTCCTAATCCCCTGTTGTAAAGGAGAAAGTTAAGGTTTTCTCCATGAAAAAGACTTTCACGAAGGCTTCCAAATTTTAGGTAGGAATTTAAACACCATTTTAAAATACATTTTTGTCAATGCCTCCCCATCAAAAAATATTAAAATGGCCAATTTTCTTTGAATAAGGCATAAACGTTAGTAAGTAAATTATAACTTTGCTTCTCATGGTTAGGCAAAAGTAGAGGGAGATGTGTGTTTTTCCAGATGCCCTGTTACCTGTCTACTCCTCTATCTCTCTTCCTTTAACTCTCTACCTGGGAGGGACCTCAGAAAAAATTCTCAGTCAGGCCGTAGGGTTTTGAAGGTCAAGCCAGCTCAGAACTTCGTCCTGATCTCGTCAATTAATTTCATACCCATTGGTTAAGGGCCTCTTATGGCAAGAGCCATAGGTACTGGGGATACAAAAATGGATAGATGCAGGGTATGGTATTCGGTCCAAAGTCCTCCAGGGAGAATCTGAAAGTGGAGATATCCCTTTGAGATGGTGGGCTCAGAGAAGCTTCATGGAAGAGGTTGTAACTGATCTGAGCCTTCAAAGAAGTGCTTTCTAACAAGAATGAGGAAAGAGAGTTTCAGCTGAAGAAACTGAGGATGTTTAGCCTAAAGAGAAGGAATCATATCTAGGAAAAATATCTGTCTTTCCCTGGTCCCAGAAGGCAGAACCAGAGCAAAGGAAATAAATGGCAAAAGGAGCATGAACTCTGGGGTCAGAACACCTGGGTTCAAATCTTATCTCTGATGATACTGCCTGTGTGTTCTTAGGCAAGTGAATTAACTGCCTGGGCCTCAGGTTTTTCATCTGTAAAATGGGGTAGGGTTTTTACAAAGATGACCTCTTAGGTTCCTTCAGCTCTACATCTTTGGCACTGAGTTTTAGGCACATTTCAACTTGATACAATGAAAAATTTGCTAACCATTTGAGCTCTCCCTGCTGTGGCGAATGTGGGTTCTCTCTCCCTGGGTGAGTATTTGTAAAGTATGTTATAGCAAGCATTGTTTTGGGGAATGTGAGCCTGGACTGGTTGGCCTCACGGTCCCTTCTACTTCTGGAACTGATTTCAGACATGGACAGGGAGAGAGGAGAGAGTGGCCTGAGGAGGAGACAACAGGAAGAGATCCAGGAATAGCTTCTCGTCCGGCTTAGCTGGAATGCATGCAAAGAGACACCTCGGAACTGGCCAAGCCTTCTGCAGGCTCCATTAGTCCTCCCTGCTTCCAGTACATAGCCCTCCCCCATGGGTTAGGCTCTCCCTTCCTGCTGTAGCATCTTGTCAAAAAGCCACCTCCTCCTGGACCAGCTCAGTGGTGGTCCTAAATGTTTGCCAAGTGTGTCCCGGGTGTGAGAATGACTAAAGTGACTCCCTAACCAATCTCTACCCACCCATAAAACCTTTCTTATACCCACCTAAAGTTTTGTCTGAGTAATATCACAATCAACCCTGTGCTTTGGTTAAGCACCCCCTTTTTTGGACCTTATTTGCTAAGTGTATTATAATAATTGAAGAAAATCGTAGGTTCAGAGATTTAGAGCTGGAAAGGGATCTTAAAGGCCTTTGAATCCAACCTCCTTCATTTTACAGATGGCTGAGGCTGAAAAGGGTTAAGTGACTTGCCCAGGGTCACACAGCTATAAGCTTCTGAGGCAGAATTTGAGCTCAGGTTTTCCTGACTCCTATGCTAGCTCTCTGTCCCCTAGGCCACCTGACTACCTGGGATTATAGAGTCTTAGAATGTTAGAACTAAAGAGGGCCTTCCTATTCATATATGACAGTGAGCACCATGCCATGAGTTGGCAGTGAGATTCTGGTGGAAAGGACACTGCCCTACTAGTCAGAAAGCCTGGTTTCTAGCCCCAGATCTTACTGGCTTGCTGTATAACCTTGAACATGTCACTACCCATCCCTGGGTATAAGTTTCCTACTCTGTAAAATGAGGGAATTGAATTAGATGATCTCCAAGGGCTGTTCCAGTTCTGACATTCTGTGTTCTAAGGCCCCTTCCTGCTCTGACAGTCTCTGTCCTAAGGCCCCTTCCTGCTCTGACTTTCTATGTTCTAAGATCCTTTCGAACTTTGACAATTCTCTGTCCTCAGCTTCCATCCAACTTTGTATGAGACTTTTCTTCTGGGTGTTCCTCAGCCTTGGAGAAAAGATGGCTCCCTCTGCCATCTTGAAGCAAAGCAATGGCTGCTAAGTGTTTCCAAATGTTCCTCTGTTCTGTAATTGCCCAGAGCAAAGCCTGCAGTTCATAGAACCACTAGTTTAACCCCCTTGCTTGATGAATGTTTTTGTATTGAGTAAGCCTTCCCAGTTGGATTCTGTGCTCGCTGGTTTCCTATTGCAGCCCTCACTTTCATGAAGGCTCACATTTCACCCTGTTCACGTATGCGTTCTAGTCTGTGGTCTTGCTGTGGGGACCCTTTTTTTTTTTCTTTTTGCTGTCTTGTCACCCGGTAAATTACATACTAACTGTATTTTAGGCCTGATGTTTCAGTTTAAATATCAAGGAAGAGTGACCAACTGGGTCATTTAAGTGGCACATATTGATGCCCACCTCTGCAAGGGTGGGGACCAGTGGGGTAAGAGGCTGTTGCACAGGGATATGATTATAACCTTAGAGCCAGAGGGCCCTTGGAGGTCTCCTATTCCAATCCCCTCATGTTACAGATATGCAAACTAGATGGGGAAGTGCTTTGCCCAAGGCCACATAGGTTGTATGTAGAGAAGAAAACAATAGGATTCAGACCCTCATACTTTGATTTCAAGTCCTGGGCTTATTCCATGCCACTAAGATGCCTCTGATTACTCCCAGCCACATTCAGATGATGTCTTATTTTTTTTTTTTTGCTGGTGAGAACATTCATCCTTCTTCCTGGTTTTCTTTTGTGGTGTCTAGAAGTTCATCTGTGAACTTTTAATTCTCCATCTTCCACCAAACCTCATTACTGTGCTATAGAAGCATACAGAGTATATGAGAATTGAAAGAGACCTCAGTGGTCATGTGGCACACACCTCTGTCTGACATACGACCAGATCTCTTTTTGTCTCCCTGGTGAACGGTCTGCCAGCCCAATCCGCTGCTGAACAGTTCTGATCATTAGAAAGTTGTCCCTTCTCTTCTTGGGCAGAAAGTTACCTTCCTGTGAGCTTTCATGCAAAGTGACCAGTTCTGCCGCCCTGGAGAAACACTGAACAGGTTGGCCTCCCTTTCCACATGACAGTCTTCAGATATTAGATAGCAGTTGTCATCCCTGCCCTGAGTCTCTTCTCTGTCAGTCACCTGGCATTTATTAAGCACCTACTATGTGCTAGGCACTGTGCTAAGCACTGGGAATACAAAGAGAGTCCCTGCTCAAGGATCTCACAAGGTATACAGAGGTTGGTTGTTGGCCTTGTTCTCAAAGAGGACCAAATTGACATCACTATATTAGAGTCAAGTTACAGTGTGTCCGACTGCAGCTGATCAGACCAAAATAAGCTCAGAATGTTCTACCACAGTTCAGCACAAATAGTCCATGTGAACATTTGGGGTGGATTCTCTAAATTTTCACATCTCGTGTTTCCCTCGAGCTACTTCAATTCTACTTTGCTTGTAGAGCACAGCACCTTCTCTGGTGAGGGCACACCATGCTGGGTTGTCCTGTGCCAGTGTCTCCCATGTCACACAATCAACACCAAAGTTCTTAAGAGAGTTCTTGAGAGTGTCCTCATGTCAATTCTCCTGACCACCATATGAGTGCTTGCCCTGTGTGAGTTCTTCATAAAATTGTCTTTCTGGCAAGCTTACGTTTGGCATTCGAACAATGTGGCCAGCCCATCGGAGTTGCGCTTTCTGCAATAGAGTTCAAATGCTTGGCTGACATAATATGTAAACAACTATTAACAAACAAACTACATACAGGATAAACTGGAGATACTCAACAGAAGAAAGGCACTAACATTAACGGGATCTGAGAAAGTCTTCTTGCAGAAGATGGGACCTTAGATGATATTCGAAGGAAGTCAGTGGCAGCTAGGTGGTACAGTGGATAAAGTGCTGGGCTCATCTTCCTGAGTTCAAATCTGGCCTCAGACACTAGCTCTATGATCCTGGGCAAGTCACTTAACCCTCTTTGCCTCAGTTCCTCACGTGTGAAATGAGCTGGGGAAGGAAGTGGTAAGTTGCTCCAGTATTTTTGCCAAGAAAACCCCAAATAGGGTCACAAAAAGTCGGACACAAAAACAACAAGGAAGCCAGGTGTTGTCCTTGAGGAGGGAGTGTTCCAAGCGTGGTGGACAGCCAGTGAAAAAGCTCTTGAGTCAGGAGATGGGCGCAGGACCTAGAATGTGTGTGAGGAGGAAAAGGGGACAGAGTATGAATGACTTTATACCCGCAGAGAGAGAATTTTGTATTTGATCCTGGAGGCGATAGGGAATTACTGGAGTTGACTGAATATAGAGGTGCCATGTTCTGATTTGTACTTTAGGAAGATCAGCTTGACATCTGACTGGAGGATGGACTGGAGTGGGAAAGATGAGACAGGGAGACAAATCAGGGGGCTATTGCAATAATCTTCTTGCACCTAGTTGGACCTAGTTTACCGCGGTAAAGAGAAGTGGAATCTGGAACATAAAATCCAGCCATAGAATATCATTCAGAGCAGGGCAGCCAAACGTGGCCTCTAGTAAAGATCCCCTAAAGTCATTCCATAGAGAGTTGCCACAATTTGGAGAGTCTATTGATTGAGAAGAACATCAAGACAGACATTCCCTATGTGACATGGTTTTGAGTCCCCTGACCTCCTCTGCATGCCCTCCAGCTTGTCCTGAAAAGTGGGGCCCAAGAGGAACAGCATACCTCCCTCCTCTCTAGGGACATGGGATGCTATAGACATAATGAAGAATAAAATAAAATAAAATATCTCTTGGTAGTAGAAGCCCCTGGAACGGTGGACAGTAAATGCGATGAGTTCAGAGAAAAGAGAGATGACAGTGGGTTGAGCCAGTCAGGGAAAACTTTGCAGAGGAAATGGAACTTGGGCTGAGCCTTGGAGAGTCAGAGGTTGAGAATGGGTAAAGTGCTCCTTATTGCCCTTCAAAGTCAGATGCTAATTTGGAATTACAAGGCTTCTCAGGGCCCTGAGAAGAGACTGCTGAAGAAGCCATTCAACCCTGTTCTCCTCATCCTGGAAACTCTTCTTTGGAAAGCAAGGCGCAGTGCATCTTTGTAACAGTCCACATAAACACAGTTGCAGGCCATAACAGAGTTCAAATTCATCTGTGCTACTTATATTTTATAGGGACTGTTCCCTATCTCTCACCCCCTTGGATCATAGCTGTAGAGGTAGGAGAGACCTGAGAGGCCATCTAATCCAACCCCCTTATTTACAGACAAGGAAGCTAAGGACTTATCCAAGGTCACACAGGTAGTGTCGGAGACAAGATTTTAACCCACGTCCTCTGCCTGGAGAACCAATATTCTTTCTCCACTTACCTACTCAGACTTTCCAAGGCATCTCCTCACCCAGTATTTCATTTGTACCTCAGAACAACAGATAAGAGAAGGCTAAGCAGAGCTGATCTCCCTTGGATCTCAGGCTTCTATTAATTTAACCTAAATGCTCATAGCTTTGGGGGCTGCCACGTCATGATTTTGACCCCTGTTGAGCTCATGGTCCACCAGTTCTGATCTCTTTTGGAATCACCATGAGTGAGTCTCTTTACTATACTGATTCTAGTTTAAACCCCAGGTCTTCAGAAACCTCCCCATGTGCCCAGCCTGCCCTATCAAGGAGGCCCAGTAGGGTAGAAAGAACACTAGCCTAAGTGCAGGAGGGAGGTGATAGTCCCACTCTACTCTGCTCCAGACAGGCCACACACACCCAGAGTTCTGGGGCTGCTTCTGGCCTTTCACACTTTATTTTTCCATGCATCTTTTTCCTTTTAAGGTTGTTCTTGTCGTCCTTTATTTTTCATGAGTCACCTCACCATAATTCCAGAACCCTCCCTTGTAACAAACTGTATTGTGAGCCCCTCATGGCCTGGGACTAGTCCTCCTTCCCTGTATGTCCCATAGCATAAGGTTAGATACTCATAGGTGCTCATTAGAAGGGTGTGGAATGAAGGAATTATACATGGTACTGGATGAAACTGCTCTGCCTTTCTTCTATCCAGGTAGAAGGGAGGGTCTCTAGGACATTAAGGTGGAGAAAGATGGTGTATGTCTTAGGACCCTTTCCCTCTGGGTCCTGTGGTACAACTTCGTTATTAGCCACACTCTAAGATCAGTGTTGTGCTATGTATACTCCAGAATGGAAAGTGGGTCTAGCTAGAGTTCAGACCTGGGTTCTAATCAAAGTTCTACTAGGTTAATTCCTGTGTGCCCTTGGACAAGTCATGTCCTGATCCTGATTCTGGATCTGTTTCCTCTTATGTAAAACAAAAGATTTGAACAAGAATATCACTGAGGTCCCTTCTAACACCTCTAACCTCTGACATCCTATGTTCTAAAGCCCTCCTAGCTCCTATGGTCTAGGTTCTAAAATCCCTCCTAGTTTTACGAGCCTAGGGAGAAGCCCTGTCCTAAATCTAATATTCTAACATCCCTCATAGCTCTAATAGTACAAATGCACCAATCTCTCCCAGCTCTTATATTTGAAGTGATAAGACTTTTTCTACTTCTAACATCCTCCTAGGTGCTCAGATCCCTCCCAGTTCTAACAATCTAGGTTATAAGACTCCTTTCAGCCCTAAAATTCTAGGTTTCTGTGTTTTGGGAAGCCAAAGGAAGATCAGAAGATTTCTTTATGAGTAATGGATTTTCAATGGGATGGTATTGAGGCATAATAGCCAGATGTGTCCATTTCCACTGTAGGTTTAGACCCACCAAGCAGCCAGGAATATTTGAGGTAGCTAGCCAGGGTGCTTTCTTCCCTGAAAGTGCTGGAGAAAAGCTAATGTTGTTCATCTTTGGTTCTTCTTTTCCTAGACTCTGGGCAGATACCAGGTCACCCCTCCCATTTCTGTTATGGCAACCTCACCTTGGCTTTCCTACAGTGAATGAGAGCCCAGATTTCAATATACATTGGTTATATTGTAGTCTCCTGGACAGGGGCCTAGGAGCCTCTCCCCAAGTCCCTTGATGGTATTTGGAATGTTCATCTCAAGAGCACATTCAATAACCATCTCAGAGAGTTTTTTGGGGAATGTTTTCAGATGTACCCAGAGTTATGGTGGCATCAGTTTCCCCTTTCCTTCCCCGTCTTCTACATCCACCTGCCCCCACACAAACCCCACCATAATCTGACTACAAAGAAATCGTCGATTTTTGGAACTGGAAGAGATCATCTAGTCCAACCCTCTCATTTTACAGATAGGGAAACTGAGGCCCAGAGAAATGAAGTGGACTGCAAAATAGAGATTCATATCCATACCCTCTAGTAACAAATCCAGTGCTCATTCAGTAGGGAGAAGGAGAGAGTGTTGAAGACACACCAGATGTTTTCTGTTTTGGCAGAAGAAGCAGTGCCGCAGACAGATCCACACTGGTTCAGATGAGCCTTTATGTTCACAAAGGAACCTCCTTCTCCCCTACAGGAGACAGTAACGTTCTGTTGTCTGGAAATTCCTGGCAGGAGAATCAGAATTGGGCTTTGCTGTCAGAGGATAGCCAGGTCCTTCCGACCTGCCTCTGCAAACCATTGCAGCTGCCACACACCTCAGGAAGCTCCACGAAGGCCAGGCAGCAGAGCAGCATGGCCCGGGCCCAACCCCCTGGTGAGCAGCCAACATCTCTGACATAGGAGTCTAGTGACTTCTCTGGGCCTTTTGTCTCTTCTGTGGAATGCCTCCACCTGGCATTCGAGGCCCATCAGAGCCGGAAGGAGCCTCTTAGCTCTTAGAACATCAGAGGTGGTACGGCCCTCACGGAACAACGAGTCCAACTCCTTCATTTTGCAGATGAAGAAACTCAGGCCGGGAGAGATTAGAATGGCCCGCCCTTTAATGGCTGAGTGGGGAGTAGAACGCAGATCCTCTGAATTCCAAGCTAGTACCAGCACTCTCCCTACAAAACTTCCTCTCTTCTTTTGCCATAAGCTGGCCCTTCTCCTTGCTTACTTTCAGACTATTCACTTTGACAACTGAGGTGTTAGAATTGCTGTTTAAATCAAGCTCCTGCTAATTAATTAGTAGACCGAGTGTTTTTGAGCAATGATTTCACAACTTGGAAAGCCATTGTGGTCCCTAGTCAACCTCTGGTCCCCATGCTGCCTCATAAGGAGGACTCTTGGCTCAATCCAGACAGAATCCTTTGCCATCTTCACCTACTGTACCATGCTGTTTCCTGCTTCCACACTTTTGCCTGAGCTGTGCCCTTCATCTCCGACTCTCCTTTTGCCCCTGCCTCATCCTTCAGTTCCAGGACTACCTTCCTAGAAAGCCCTGCCTGAACACCTTTGTCCCACCATGATTTCTTACTCCTTAGGAATCTAAAAACCTTTATTTTCTCATTTTGGTTCTAAATAACCCTTGGCCTCAAATCATTGCCTAACCATTTCGTTGGTGTGGATCTCCTTTCCCCAATGAGATTAATCAGTCCTCAAAAGCAGGGACAGCAGGGGTTTTTTGATCTCCCTGGGCCATCTAGTATAAGGCTGAGTAGTTTAATAAATGCTTATTGAATGGAAGCTTGTGGGGGAGGGTGAAAATTGTAGAAATGCTTGAATTAATGAATGATTGAAAAAGCAATTACCAAATACTTACTATGTGCCAAGCATGTGTTAAGCAGGCAAGAAAGATCTTGCCCTCAAGGAGCTTACTTACATTCCAGTAAAGGAAGGCTCCAAATAAAGGGAGCTAGAGGTGAAAAACAGAGTGAGGAGATGGAAAGGTACCAGCTCCAGGCTTGGCTTGGGAATGTCTGGGAAGGGATGTAGGGGGTGGGGCCAGACTAGGTAGCTCCAGTTCTGGGAGGAAAAGGCTGGAATTCAGGTGGCCTGGCTTGGACATGGCCAGGAAGTCAGCTAATGGTAACGATAAACCTGGTTCTCCCCTTTGTGTACGAGGGGCCTATCTGACTGTAAAGTTTGATGATTTTCTGGATGGAGGAAAGCCTTGAATGTCAGGAGGAAAAACAGGATTTAGAGCTGGATAGAAGCTTAGAGATCACATCTCATACAACCTTGTCATTTTCCAGGTGAGGAAACTGAGACCCAGAGATGAGAAGTAACTTCCCAAAGCCTGACAGGTGGCAAATGGCAGGGGGGGTTTCAAAGCCAGCCCTTCTCTGATTGTAGGTCTTGTGCTCTTTCCACTTCACCATGATGACTCTTGAAATGACAAGAGTAGAAGGAACACATCTTCCTTCTTTACCCTACCCTCTTCCTCTTCTTCTTTTCCTTCCTTCAACCCATGACTTCCCCTCAGAGGCTCCCTACTCTGCCCCACACCCAGCCTTCTCATGCTCAGATACACATGCAAGTTATCATGAATGACTAAGAAATTCAACCACAGAGTAAAGGAGAAAAGCAATAATAATGGCTCACAACATAGGCTCATTGATTTAGAGCAGGAAGCAACTTCAGAGGCCATCCCCCTCACATTACTGGTAGTCGAAGGTCCCACAGGTAACAGTTAGTGGCAAAGCTGACATTCAAACCCAGGATCTCTGGCCCCAGATCCATGAAATATTCTTTTCCATACTATGCCTCACATCTCTAAAGCATTTGACATACCCTCACTTCACTTGATCCTTACAACCCCCATGAAATAGGCAGGACAGAGACTATTAAACCCATTTTATACATAAAAAACCTGACACCCAGTTTGGTGAGGACATGTCCAAAGTCACAGAGCAGGTCAGTGGCAGAGTCAAGTACTATGCCTTAGGGCTTAACTTCCAGGCTGGTTCTCATCCCACCACATCCCACTGCCTCTCACCTCACCCTGACCAAGCTGGTGTCTCCTCTTCTTATCCGCCCCAACCTCAGGAAAATCTGCATGTGTCAGTAAACATTTCCTGTCACTGGTGTTTTTTTTTTTTAAAGGGCTCAGTCCACCCCTACTCCTCCTTAGGCTCAACCACAGCCCTGCTAAGGATCCAATTCTCTGTTCCAGCCTGGATATTGTGTTTGTTTTAGGAGAAACACATAGACACTTGTCTCCTCAGCCTCTGTTTGGATGGCTGCTTCCTCTGCCAAAAAACCACACTCTGCCAGCCTGGCCCCAGATGGAAGGCAGAGGCAGTAGAAGTGAGTGGTGTGGTCAGAGGAGCAGGGCCTGGAGCTGAGAGGGAGGAAACCTGGATATAAACCGAATGCCCTTTGATTTGGGGAGACTTCTGGGGATATCATAGGACTTTAGGGCTGAAAGGACACCAAGAGATCATTTAATCTAACCACTTGTTTTATGAATTCTCCTCTCCCCCAAGTAGAACATAAGCAACTTGAGGGTAGGAACCATGTAATTTTTACCACCTAGCGCTATCCTTGATGGCTCAGAACAATGGAGAAAGATGGAGACAGAGATAGAGATAGGGGTACAGAAAATGATAGAGACACAGACAGGGACAGGAGAGGGGAAGGAAGGAGAGGGTAGACTTGGATCTATCTAGTGCTTAGCATTGTCTCTGGAGACAGAAGACTTAGGTTCAAATCCTGCAATTAATAACTACGAGACTTTCCTGGATCTCCCTTCACTCATCTGTAAAAATAACAGGGCTGGAGATAGCATCTGAAGTCCTTGATAGTGGTAGATCTATAATCCTATAAATGTTGTTGTTCATTCATTTCAGTCGTGTTCGACTCTTAGCTACCCCATTTGGGGTTTTCTTGCTTCAGAGATGCTGGAGTGTTTGCCTTTCCTTCTCCAACTCAATTTATAGGTGAGAAAACTGAGACAAACAAAAAATGATTTACTCAGGGTTACACAGTTAGTAAGTGTCTGAGGCTGGATTTGAACTCAGGTTTTTCTGACCCCAGACCCAGCACTATATCCATTGTACTACCTGGCTGCCCTTATAAATATGTAAATATTTATATTATAAATGTATATACTTATATATTTATTATATATTATATATAAAATTATATTATTATATATTATATTATATATCATATAATATATTATATATAAATATAAAATATAAATATAAAAATAATTATAAATATAAAAATTAATATATTATATATAATATATTATATATAATATATTATATGTATATAAATATAAATAAATATTATAAATAATAAATTCTTGTTGCATTGAATTGAATATGGACAACAGACTCATAGAATGACTTAACCAAGTCTCTCAGCAAATGAGAACTAGAACTCACACCTCCCAACTAGGATTCTTCACATTATTCCACAGAGAGATGACAGGAGAGATATGATGGTAAACAATCACACATGGAAGGAATGGTGGAGGAAGGCAGTGGAAAATATGGTCCATGTCCTCTCATCTCTCTGGGTCTCCTCTTTCCTCATCTGGAAAATGAGCAGATTGGAATAGCTAATCTCGAGAGGTTCTTCCTGCTCTTAATCCATGGAGACTTGGGGTCAGATGATGTCTCCATTGCACAGGCTTCACCACGCTGTTCACTCCCACTCTTCTCAGTTGCCCATGTGCTCTGAAGTCCCAGGCCTATCATTATCGAGGAAGTCATGATTCAGTGTTCTCTGCTTCTTCAGAAACCCTACAAAATCCTCTCTTCTTTTCCATCTCTCCCTCTGACCTTTCCCAACCCTCTTACCTTTTTTCTCTCCCCTTTCTCTTTTCACATTTCAAGTGTTCTCCACCAGAAATGGACACTTCAAGCTGTGCGCATCAAAGCTACTTGAGTCACTGCCCTGTCCTATACCCAGCCTGCTTCTTGACTTGTATAGGATCATAGATTTGGGCCAAGATTAAATG
Organism: Vombatus ursinus; assembly: GCF_900497805.2. NCBI lineage: Eukaryota > Metazoa > Chordata > Mammalia > Diprotodontia > Vombatidae > Vombatus > Vombatus ursinus. The sequence goes on from NW_020954551.1 coordinate 40,725,999, forward strand.
ACTTGATGCAGATAATGTCTTTCTTCATATGTCCTTAATAATCAATTTAGGTATTTACAATAGTCAAAACGACTTAGTTGCGCAAAGTCATTCTTTTTCTTCTTTTTTTTTTCTTTTTTTTGGTGTGTGGCAATTGGGGTTAAGTGACTCGCCCAGGGTCACATAGCTAGTAAGTGTTAAGTATCTGAGGCTGGGTTTGATCTCAGGTCCTCTTGACTCCAAGGCCAGAGCTTTATCCACTGCACCACCTAGCTGCTCCCCAATGTCGTTCTTAAAACAATATTGTTGATACCATATACAGTGTTCTCTTGGTTCTACTCATTTCACTCTTCATTTTTTCATGCAAGTCTTTCCATGTTTTTCTAAGATCATTGAGCTCATTATTTCCTATAGCATCCATAGAAAGAACTGATAAATAGAAGTATATATAGAATAATTTTATGTACATGCATATATATGTATGTATAAACACTTATTTGTGTCTAATGATAGCCATCTCTAAGATGGAGGGGAGAAAAAAAGAAATTTATATGATAATTTAATTATATATTTAAAAGGAATAGCAAGTTGTACGTAATAGATTTTCAGTTTCATGTACAATCATCTTTTTTATTATACTATGTTATGGAAATGCTTGTTTTGTTTCATAAATTTTTAAAAAAGATGAAATGACTTGGACAAGGTCATGCAGATAGTAAGTATCAGAGAGGGGCTTTGAACTTGGGTCCTCTGATTCCAGGACCTTGCCACTACACAAGATGACTCAGAAAAAGAGCCATCTGTGTCATAGGCTGAAGTTTGAAACCTCTGAGTTTTGAGGTGCTACAGGGGAAGGGGGAAAATCCAGGAGGTAGGTGGGGAAAGCAAAGTCAAGCAACCCCACATTTGGCCCTCCAACCCCTTTGTCCTAGGAGGGAATCAGCTCACTATAGTGTCTGGACATTGGGTCCTCCAGAGCGCAGGTCTGTGTTTGGCATCAGGCTGGGTCCCTTCTCTCGAGCCAAGGGAAAATGATTTACTGCCCAGGGGTTGGCTGGCTGGTGATTGGTCAGGCACACACGCCACAGAGGAGAGTGAGGCCAGGGCTGGCGCATGTCTGCTGCTTTCTTCCTCTCTAGTCCATGGCTGAAAGTGGGTCTGCGTTTCTTCCTTGATAGCCTTCCTTTGGTAGATTTCCACCTCACGAGGTAGAGATGGCCAACAAAGTAAGTCTGGAAAAATCACCCTTTCCCTGGAAAGCCAGTATTCTAGCCAAGAAATACCACATGCCGGACAGCTCTGCAGCTGGGTGGTGCTTGTCCTGGACAGGACTCCTCCCCACTCATTGAATGTTGGGGCTGGAAGGGACCCTTAAAGAGCAGTGAGTCCAGTCCTCTCATTTTACAGAGAGGGAAACTGAGTGTCAGAGAGTGGAAGTCACCCAGTGAGCTAATAATAGAGCCGGGAGTTGAAACCAGCTTTTCTGATTCCTACTTCAGTCTTTTCACTGCAACACAATGACTCCAAATAACCCCCAGTCGGCTGCTTTTTCAAGTCCTGAGATTCATTTGAAATGAATAAAGAAAATTATAACATCCTTAAATGGTTTTTTTTAGTACTTTGTATATTTCAAAACGGTCACATACATAAAGCAGAGCTAATCCTTTGAAGTAATAATAATAATAACTCACATTTATGAATCACTTTAAGGACTTCAAAGCCCTTGACTCACAATAGCCCCATTAGAGCTGTTAACGTTAATTAATTAAATGTTAATAGTTAACATTTATCTAACCCTTTGAGGTTGACGAAGGAATCTGGCTATCTTTCTCTCTGTCTGTCTGTAGCTTTAGGGAGTGCTGGCCCATGTCTAGTTCATGATTTCTGGGCAGTCCTGCAAAATGTGCTAAGCTTGAAGATTTAAAAATCATTTCTTAAAAAACTCATTTGGTTTGCCTTTACAACCCCTGTGACACCCTTGGGTGGAAGCCGCAAAGATAGATTCTGTTCCCTTCCTCTGACCTCTTCCTCCCGGAGCCTCTCGGTTCCTCCAGGTGGTCTCCACTCCCAGCAGCAGCCCCACCCTAGAGCTTCTCCTGGTCAGGGGGACGCTTGAAGTGGGGAGGGAATGTTAACTACATTTAAAGAATTGTATGTCATAGATCTACACTACCGTAAGCATTTCTGAGCCCCACCCTAGTGCATCTCGCTCTTTCACACAGGTAAGATGACAGAAGGTTTTCCCATTTGGTGTTTCATTTGCTGTTCACGAGGGAGACAGACAGGGAAGGCCCTTACTGTCTCCATCAGCACTGAGCACGTGACCAGTGAGATTCTGCATTTGCTTCACTGATGACCCTGGAGGGTCATCTCCATGCAAGAGCTGTGAGCTGAGCCCTGTCCCCTGTAACACTAAGATGAGGAAGTAGTCTCAGAGAGGGAAAGGGACTTGTCTAAGGTCCCACAGCAAATCAGTAGCATATTGAGACAAAAGTCCAAATTGCCTAATTCCCCATCCTACACAATTTTCACTCTATAGCTCCACTTCCCCCAGGGCATCTCTCTTATCTCTGTGTGTCTCTGTTTCTCTTTCTGTCTCTGTCTCTCTCTGTCCTCCTCTCCCTCCCCTTTTCCTCCCTCTCTTTTTTCTCCCTCCTCTTCCTCTCTTTCTCCCTCTTTCCCTCTCTCCTTCTCCCTCCTCCTCTTCCCCCTCTCTTCTTTCTCCCTCCTGTCCCTCTCTTTCTCCATCCTCCCTGTCTCTTTCCCTCTTTCTCCCTCCTCCCTTCCCTTCTCTCCCTTCACTCTCTCTCTCTTTCTCCCTTCTCCCCCTCCCTGCCCCCTTTCTCTCCCATTCTTTTCCCTTTCCCTCCCTTCCTCTGTTTCCCCCTCCTCCTCTCCCTTTCCCTTCTTCTCTCCCTCCTTCTTCACTCCTCCTTTCTGCCTCTCCTCCCTATCCCCACCCCCAGCTATACCAGATTGACCTTCCAGAGGATAACTTGTTGTTTCTCCTCATTTACTCACCCAGTTGCTGAGGACAGGATCTTGAGCTCCAGCTGGCTTGGCAAGACAGGGAGAAGTCCACTTCAGGCACTTTATGACAATGACCAGGTGAGTGAGGTCTGGGGCCTGACAAACAGAGTTCACTTGGGAAGGTGAGGGAGAGGGATGATAGGGAAAGCAACATTCTAGGTTTTTGCATTGTCCATTTGTCTTCTAGTAGCCTTCTCTGCCATGGGGTCCTCCCTAGACCTAGTTGGGAGACTGCAGAGTAGACGATAGATTTGAGAGTGATTAAGGTCACCACCAGGAAGGCTTTATAAAAAGTTGAAATAGCTGCCTACAAGGCATGATTGGAAGGGCATTAATCAGCCTTCATCCTTCTACTCAAAACAAATTCTCTCACTGCCAGAAATTCCACCATTGGAAAATTTTGAACATTTGACCTTTATAGGTCTCCAATGATACTTTGTACATATCCCTGGGAAAGGAAGGTACCATAAAGCTTCATCAAGCAACACTTTAGCATGGATTAGCTGACCACCAGGCTGAAACTAAGCCTCTCCAGGAGTGGGAGAGGGGATTGGAAGGTGAATCCAAACAAACTTCCTCTCCCATCATTCTGCCAAGAGGTCCTTTCAGCTGGTACTTTCCATTCAGGTGCTACTTAGGTGGTGTCAGGCCTAAGAGGAAGCCTGATCATGCCTTGAACACAAGGGCAATCGATCAATCGATCAATCAGGAAGGTTTTAGTAAGTATCTGCCATGTACCAGGCACTGTGCTGAGCACTAGGGATATGAATACCAGATTGAAATAAACAAGTCCTACTGTCCAGGACCTTAGGTTCTATTTAGAAGGAGACAAGTCCACACATACGTAATACACAATCAACACCTACTTTATAAATACAAACTAGTTAGGGAAGAAGATGCTACATTGGAAGGGGGGGATCAGGAAAGATCTCAGGTAGAAGTTGGTGCTTGAACTGTGTCTTCAAGGAAGAGAAGGATTCACAGAAGCTAAAGTGAGGAGGGAGTGCATTCCAGGTATAAGGGATGGCCAGTGCAAAGGCAGAGAGATGGAAGATGGACAAACAGCAAGAAGGGCAGTTTGAGATGGGCAAGCTTGGAGCCAGGTGGTGAAGGGCTTTAAAATAGAGAATTTTGTGTCTGATATATGACAGTGACAATAGGGAGCCACAAGAATTTATTAAGTAGGGAGTGACATAGTCAGAGCCTCATTGGAGGAAAATCCCTTTGACAACTGGGTGGAAGATGGATTGGAGTGAGGGGCAGGGGGCCAATTAGAAAGCCATTATGGTAGTTGAGGTGAGAGGTAATGAGGATCTGAACTAAGATGGAGCTGTATCAGTAGAGAGAAGGAGTCAGATGTGGGAGATATGGAAGTAGAAATGACGAGATTTAGAAACTGATTGGATAAGTGGGGTGATGGAAAGTGAGGAATGGAGAATAATGCCAAGGTTATGAACCTGGGAAACCAAATGAGCAATGGTACCTCTGGCAGAAATTGGGAAGTTTGGAAGTGGACTGGGTTTGAGGAGAACTCGAATTAATTCTGTTTTAAACATGTTGAGTTTAAGTTGTCTCTGGGATACCCTGTTTCGAAAATCGAATTGGGTAGGCTGTGATCTGAGAGCAAAGTTCAGGAGGAAGATGGGTGAGTCATTGGTATAGAGGTGATCATTAGACCCATGGAAGCTGATGAGGACGCTAAGATAGAACGTAAAGGGAGAAGACAGCTTTGGGGAACATCGAGAGCTGGGAGGCATGAAGCGGACAATGAACCAGCAAAGAAGATAGTAGAGGAAGCAGGCCCAAGGGAGGAGAACCAAGAAAGAACGGAGTGACAAAAGCTCACAAAGGAGAGATGGTATCCTGGAGAAGAAGGTGGGCGAAGGTTCAAATGTAGCTGAGAGTTCAAGAAGGACGAGGGATGAGACGAGACCTTCTGTCTTGACAATTGAGAGATAGTTGGCCATTTTGGAGAGTGATGAGGGTGGAAGTCAGACTGCCAAGAGTAGTTGAATAACAAGAAGGAAGGAGAGGCCACAGCTGGAGGCAACTTGTTCCAGGAGTTTGGCCGATAAATGAAAGTGAGGTGGGGGATAGCAGCTTCAGGGGATGGTGGCAGCTAGAGAAGGGTTTTTTTGGTTTTAAAGCTTGGTTTTTAAAGGAGAGAGAAGACATAGGTATGTTTGAAGGTAGCAGAGAAGGAACTATTAGAAAAGGAAGAGATTAAAAATTGGAAGGGACAATCTGCTGCAGAAGCCAGTGGTGGGGGTGGGGTGGGGATGGGATCAGGGCATAGGGAGAGGCACTGGCCTGGGCAAGGAGAAGGATCACCTTGTTATCAGACACCAGAGGAAAGGAGGGGAGAGAAAGGGGTGATGGCAAGGGAAACCAGACATGACAGTATGGATAATTCAGGGCAACCCCTCCTCATTTCAGTTGACAGCCCCGAGAATGTGTAAGAGTACAGAACAGAAGTCACCCTCAGGGCAGGAGCTGCCTCATTTTTCTTTTTTGAATTGCGGGAGCCTAGTATGATGTCTAGCACATAGTAGGCACTTCATAATTGCTTGTTGATTTTTGGTTGATTGGCAGGACTGGAGGGAGAGAGGATGTTCCCTGACCACCAAGAGTGGGTACCTACATCCTCCCCACAGGCACACACCCAGCCACTATGTTTCTTTACTTCTTTTTAAAGATTTTTTTTTAAAGTCCCTAACTCAGAAAACCAGACCCGGGCAATTGCTATGGTGGAGAATCTTTTTTGCCTGAGATTCAGAAAACTCTGAACTTATAGTTCCCATTATAGCTTGAACCTGGCCCCTGAGTGAATCCAGAGACATATAGAGAGAGCTACCCAAGGAGGAGGAGAGGATTTCACAGCACGGGACAGCCAGGCTCCAAGGCCTGAGCCTGCCAAGTCAGCATTCCACAGACAGCTCCTGGCCCATGTGGCGAGGTGAGGTCACACTGAGCTGGGCAGGGAGCCAGGCAGGAAGCTGTCCCTTGAGGAGGTGCACAGTGCCCTGCTGGGCTGCTTTTTTCTCTTAAAAGTTAGGACCCTCGGCCACAGACGCTGTGACCTGTTTTTGTCAACCTCCTAGGCGAGAAGAAAATGGCTCTCTAGTCCTGAAATCCCTCTCCTGTGTCTAAGGCTTATGATCTGTAGGCAGGTGGCTCCCTTCTCTGGCCGGGAAAGGCCCCTTAAAGTCAGCAGCAGAACCTCATTAATGGGACCCCACTGAGCTAGAGTTTGCAATTTCAGACACAGGTCTGGACAAATCTGATCAAATAGGAAATTCAGAAAAAGATTTATTAGTCTGCAAATGTAGTTTTTGGAATAAGTGTGTTGAACCAAGAGGTATACCTCTGTTGGGAAATGGCTGAACAAATCATAATATCTGAATGTAATGGAATATTATTGTACCCTCAAAATGATGAAAGGAGCTGTTTCAGAGGAAACTGGGAAGATCTCTGTGAATGGATGCAGAATGAAGTGAGCAGAACCGGGAGAACAGTTTATACAATAATAACAACATTGTTAAGAAAAACAACCTTGAAAGACTCGAGAATTCTGATCAATAAAAAACCATGATTCCAGAGAATGAAACATAAAGCATGCTAGAGAACAATGCATATAAAACGCAGAAAGGGACTTATAGTTTTGGACATGAGCAATGTGGGAATTGGCTTTGCTTGATTATGAATATTTGTTACAAAGGTTTTATTTATTGTTCAGTTGAGAGGGGCAAGTTGAGGGGGAAAGGGAAGTTAAATAAAGTTTTAAAAATAGAATAAACATTTTATGGATGCTTTCCATGCATAATTGTAACTTTCCAATATTTACATCATCTCATCGGAGCCCTCTCTCGTAACAAAGGAGTATAGCCAGGCAAAAGCAAACCAATGCATTGGCTATGTCTGCCATGTTCTTCCTCTGTAGCCCACCATCATTGCTCTGCCAAAAGGAGGAAGGCATGTTTCCCCATCAGCCACGCAGAGTAAAGATTGGTCTTTGCATCAACTGGAGATCTGATATCTCTTGGTGTTGTTTTTTTTGACATTTTTGGTCGTGGTGTAGAAATTGTTCTACTGGTTCCATTTGCATCATCAATTCATGCAAGTCTTCCCAGGTTTCTCAGAGTTCCTCGTAATTATCATTTCTTATGGCACCATAATATTCATTACATCCATATGCCATAATTTATTCAACCATTCCGTAGCTGACGGATGTTCACTTATGTCTGGATTTTTTTTGTATTTATGGGATCCTTCCCTCTGTCTTTGACCTCCTAGTGCTATATATGTCCAATGGTGATAGGTCAGTCAACAAACATTTATTAAGCACCTATTATATGCCAGGTGCTGTGCTAAGCACCGGAGATACAAAAGAGTTGCCAAAGATAGTCCCTACTCTCAAGGAACTCCCAATCTGATGGGGGAGACAGTGAAGAAACAAATATATACCAGCAAGTTATATGTAGGACAAATAGGAAATAATTGAGAGAGGGAAGGCACCGGAATTAAGAGGGCTTGACAAAGGCAATTTAGTAATTCATTGAGTATAATTTAAAACTTTTCTAGGACAGTTGAATCATCCCCAGTTCCACCAACAATGCATTAGTATGCCTGACTTCTCACAATTTTTCCAACATTTACCATTTTCTTCTTCCACCAACTTGGCCGATCTGATATGCAGGAGATAAAACTGTTTTTCTGAGTTTTCAGTCATATTTCCAAGGAAAGGGGATCCCCACAGGGCAAGGCAAGGGTAAGACCCATAGACTAGGAGTTTATAACCTTTGGTTCTAATCTCAGCTCTGTCAAAGATGAGCCCTGTGACCTTGGGCAAATCATAGAATCATGCAATTTTTAAACTGGAAGAGAACTCCATAACCAAGTGATATTTGGCTGGTATTTTATCTTAGTTGTTTCTAACTGATGTGCCGCATTTTAATTTTGATTTTGCCAACCCTAAACTTTGGCAATCAGCTAGGCCCAACCCCTTACTTTATATATGAGAAAAATGAAATCCAAAGAAACTAAATGATTTGTCCAAGAGGAAACATTTCCCAGCAGAGCTGGGACTAAAACCATATCTCCAGGCTCCCAACTGGGGGCTCTTTCCACTTTACTCCCCTGAACCTAACTCATTTTCTCAACATTCAGTGAAGAGAATGATCCCTGCCAGGTCAACCTTATTGAGGAGCAGCTGTCACTACTTGCTTCCTCTTGAAATTATTTTAAATTATCTTATGTTTAAACACACACTCTCCCTCTCCCCCCTTCTCTCCCCCTATGGTTTCGTTGATGTAAGGAACTTCCAGTAAGAAAGTCCATCTGCCAATACAGTCCAATACCTTATCTACAACTTCTCATCTTAAAGACTTGCCTGATAGAGCACCAGCCCTGAAGTCAGGAGGACCTGAGTTCAAATTCAGCCTCAGACCAAACACTTGACACTTACTATCTGTGTGACCCTGAGCATGTCACTTAACCCCAACTGCCTAAGCAAAAAAAAAAAAAAAAAGACTTGCCTGGTTCTGAGAGGTTCGCTGTTTTTCTCAGAATCACACAGTCGGTACGTGGCTTAGATGAGATTTGAACCCACATCTTGACTCCAAGGCAAGCTCTCTCTATCCAGGATGTGATGTTCCTTCTCATTACTTTATACATGTATGGAGACTCCCTGCCCTTAAGAAACTTACATTTTTCTTGGAGAAATAACATTCACACAGCTAAGTAAATTCAAAGTAGTTCTGCAACAGTTTATACAAATATATTGCTTGCTGTCTGATAATATTCAATTACATAAAAAACCATAATTTTTCAGTCATTCTTCAATCCATGGGTACTTGCTTCATTTCTAGATCTTTGCCACCATTAAGAGTGGTATGTATGTGATGAGTATTTCGGTACATAATGGACCTTTGCTTTTGACTTTGCCCCTTTTGACATCTACATACTTAGAAGTGGGATCACTGAGCCAAAGGGCATAAACAATTCAATCACTTTTCTTGTATAATTCCACATTGATATTTGAAACAACCACCATCTTATTTTACAGAGAAGAAAACTGAGGACCAGAGAGAGAAAGTGACTTTTCCATGAAATTATCTAACCTGAAGACCTGGAAATTTTGATTGGGGTAGATAGGGCTAATAGGTTTGGAGCTTAGGAGGGAGTATGCCTCCTAGGGGCAGCTAGGTGGCACAGCGGATAGAGTACTGGGCCTGGAGTCAGACTCATCTTCCTGAATTCAAATCTGGCCTCTGACGCTTAACAGCTGTGTGACCCTAGGCAAGTCACTTAACCCTCTTTGTTTCAGTTCCTCATCTCTAAAATGGAGAAGGAAATGGCAAAGCCACTATAGTATCTCTGCCAAGAAAACCTCAAAATGGGGTCACAGAGAGTCAGACATGACTGAACAACAACAAAAATGTAGAAACTAGGATATGAGCTAGAAATAAGCCATCTTTGGAGATTTTCCAGAGGCAACTCTTTGGGGGGCAGACGATTATATATGTCAAATAAAGTGATACAGGGATCATGGGGTAGGGTTCTATGTTTTCCCCAAGGGAATACTGTGTCTTGAATTGGAGAAGGAAATGGCAAACTACTCCAGCATCTTTGCCAAGAAAACCCTAAATGAGGTCATGAAGAGTTGGATGTGACCGAAAAACAACAGAGAGTATAGTTCTGAGCAGAGGCACCAAAGTAGCAAGCCCTGGGAAGTCTGGGGGTACCGTAAAGATCCTTGGTGACGCAAGGTGGGAGGAAGCCTGATTTCACTGTTTTGCTTTATTTTTCCAAGGGCAGACTTTGATCCCAACCCCTCATCCTCTTCCCCCCCGGAGGAAAATTAGGCCTAGAAATAGGTGTTGGACCCAACTCCACCAAGAAACAACATGCATCATTGTTAAGGCACAGAAAAGGAAGGCAGAAGTTCCAGCCCCAAATCACTTACTGACTTAACGTGTTAACCTTGGGCAAGGCTCCATGTATGATTTGGGGGGGCTTCCCTGAGCCTCTGTTTCTTTGTCTTTAAAACTAAAGGGTTGTACTAAATCAATGAAAACTATTTTTTAGGTCTTATTATGTTCCAGGCACTGTGCTAAGCACTAGAGTTACAAAGACTCAAATTAAACAGTCTTTGCCCTCGAGGAGGTTACATTCTATCTCCCTGAGAGAGTTGAAATTGTCCTCCATCTTAAAAGATGGATTCTCAGAGATGGGGGTAACACATATACTACATTTGAGTCATGGCCACTTCTAATGGTCTCTCTTCCCTCTCTTAGCTCCAACACTCCCCCCTCCACCTGGTCCACCAAAGACGGAGGGAGCTCCTGAGTCAAATGTGCAACCTCTATACCCGTAAGCGACGCCTGCTGAGCCCTGAGGACTTGCGCCACCTGGTAGTGGACGATGAGCATGGCTTGCTGTACTGCTATGTCCCCAAAGTAGCCTGTACCAATTGGAAGCGAGTGATGATGGTACTCACGGGAGGCAGTAAGTACCGAGACCCACTGGAAATCCCAGCACATGAGGCCCATGTGCCGACCAACCTTAAGACACTAGCGGACTACAGCCCCGCTGAGATTAACCGGCGGCTGCGGGCCTACCTCAAGTTCCTGTTTGTTCGGGAACCCTTTGAACGGTTGGTCTCAGCTTATCGTAACAAGTTTACCCGCAGCTACAACACAGCCTTCCACAGGCGATATGGCACCAAAATCATCCAGCGCCATCGGCAGCATCCCAGCCCTGAGGCTCTGGCTCGGGGGAATGATGTCCGCTTTGAGGAATTCCTCTATTACCTGATAGACCCCCACACCCGGAAGGAAGAACCATTCAACGAGCACTGGGAGCGGGCACACTCCCTCTGCCACCCTTGCCTGGTCCACTATGATGTTGTAGGCAAGTATGAGACCCTGGAAGAGGATGCCGCCTACGTGCTGGGCCTCATCGGTGCTGACCAAGCTGGCTTACACTTCCCATCCTCGTCCAAGATCACTCGCACCACAGACGGTGAGACAGCCCGCTTCTTCAAGGGAATCAGTCCCTTCTACCAAAGAAGACTCTTTAATTTATACAAGATGGACTACCTCCTGTTCAACTACTCCATCCCTTCCTATTTGCAGCTCCGGTAACAGCCAGGGAGGTGGCTGGGGCTCGGGTGGGAGGTCTGGTGTTTGCCTCTCAGTCATCACTTATAGACTGCCAGGTCTTGTTGGTTCGGCCACGTCTCCCCTCTTACCTGCTGCTGTTTTCCACTCCTTTCCATGCTCGTGCCATGAACTGTCTCCCCAGTGACCAAGGGAGACCAAGACACAGAGTTCCTATTGAATGATGAGAGGGAGGAAATCACTAGGGCATAGATCACCCACCCACCAGCATCCCTTCTTCCAAACTGAGCATTAGGGGTTAAGTATGGCCACGTCTCCTGTAGCCACTCAGTGGCCTGGCTGCAGACCTTAATCCTGGAGCCCCCATCATGAGTGCAGAGGGTTCATGGTTGGGGTTTGCTTGGAAGGTACCCCCCTTCCGTCTACACTGCCACCCCTCCCTTGCCATCTCTGCCCCCCAACTCTAGTCAATCTGATGATTTTCTGGCCTTCTTTCTGCTGGTTGGGTTATAGGTGATGGAACTGAAGATTGCAATACTGGGACAGGTTTTTTTCTTTCTAAGATGCCCTAAGGTGCTGGAGTAACTCTTTTAAACAAAAGTAAATTTATTTCTTTACCATTTGTCTTTGTGGCATTTCTTCAGTCAGTCAACAAGCATTTATTAAGCGCTTGCTATATGCCAGGCATTGTGCTTAGCACTGGGGTAAACGAGGTCAAAACATAGTCCCTGCCCTGAAGGAGCTCACATGGTAATGGGAAGAAATATGCAAACAACAGTGTCCATACAAGATATGTGTGTATGTGTATATTTATATATGTGTGTGTTTATTTATATATGTGTGTGTTTAATGTGTATATATATATATATACACAACATGCATATGTGTATATATCACATACATATAATATAAATATAACATGTGTGTCTAATGTATATGTGTATATATATTTGATGGAAGGTATATATGATAATATGTAATACAAAAAAACACACAATATATAATAATATAGATTTAATCCCAGAGGAAAGGTACTGGGGAGGGGCAGAGGGAGAGAAGGGGTCTGAGAAAGGCTCCTGCAGAAGTCTGGATATGAACTTGAAGAAAGTAAGGAGGTAGAGGGAAGGAGGAAGAGAATTTCAGGCATGAGGAACAGCCAGTTCAAAGGCGTGGAGTCTGGAGAGATGAAATGTCTATTCCAGGAACAGTAAGTAGGCTATTAAAGCTGGATAATAAAATATGTGGAGGGAAGTAAGGTGTAAGAAGACTGGCAAGGTCAGAAGAAGACAGGTTATTAAGGACTTTAAATGCCAAATGGAGTACTTTCTGCTTCATCCTGGACATTCTGAAGAGCCACTGGAGTTCACTGAGTGGGGTGGGGGAAGGTGACATGGTCAGTCCTGTGCTTTATTAAGATCAATTTAATAGCTGAGTGGAGGATAAAACTTCATCTCATCATCTCCCATCCCTAAACAGCAATGTTAAGGGTGGGGGTGGGGGGATGGGGAGAATGGAGGTTCTGAAGAGTGAGACATAGGATATTGCCCAGCGTGGAGATGTGGATCCAGGTTTAAATCCCAAATCTGCCATTAACTGTGTATGACCTTAGACAAGTCACTTTACTTTTATATGCCTTAGTCTCCTCATCTGTAAAATGACATTGGATTAGACCAGAAGTATCAAACTCATTGCCTGCTGGCCATGAATGCCACCCCCCCCACACACACACACACCCGTGCACACGTGTGTGATTAAAATTTAATTGGGAAATGTTTGACAAAATAAGTAAAAATGCAATACAACATAATGTTAATTTGTGGTTTTCTAAGTCAATATGTGCCCGCCTCCCACCAAGAATACCTTTCTATTTGAGTTTGGCCCCACTGGATTAGACGATCACTGGGGTCCCTTTTAGAGCTAAGTCTATGAGCCTTTGGGTGTGAAAAGGAAGGCGGTCCTTCTCTCCTCCTTTCCACTGCTCCACTGAGTTGCCCAGTGGTGTGACTAGTCAATGGCCTTTTTCTATACCTCAGTTTCCTCTTCTATGAAACAGTGATAATCCCAGCTCTATTTGACTTCAAGGGTGGTGGGGAGACTCCAATGAGACAAAGAATGTGAAAGGACCTTGGAAAAAAATTGTAAATGCAGCACAAATGTAATGGATTATTTGCTTATGTAGTTTCTAGACTCATGGCAATGACTGGGGGCTCTCAGGGGCACAAATGGAGGAAATCACTCAGTTCTGCTTGGACTCAGCAAGATCCAGCTGGCAAAATGTCCTTCTCGGTGACCTCACATCTGAGTTCATCCATGCATAATAATCGCTTGCATTTGTTTAATGTTTTTAAAGTCTTTGTTCAATGTGTTCCTACATCCATGACCTCAATTTATCTCTAAGCGCTCTGAGGTATATGTGGCACATAGTAGCATCCCTATTAGATAAGGAAACTGCATCCTTGGCAGGTCTGCCAAATGACTTGTCCAGTGTCACACAGCAGAGTCAAGTCTCCTATTGTTGTCCTAATCAGCTGCCGGAGAGGAGTATCCTCCTCTGATCTGAGAGCTGAATGGGTTTTTTTTCCTCCTTTAGGGATCCCTGAGCAAAAATGACGAAAAGCAGATGTGCTCCCTTAATGCCTCCAGATACCCAAGTAGTGAATGAGGTATCAGGATTCCTGTTCAGTTCTTCTAGGGGAGCTGAAGTTTCTTAGGGACTGAAACACCGCCCTGGGCCTGGAAGCTTTGAGCCCTTCCCTCAAATGTAGGTCTGTGACTAAGACTTGTGTATATGTGTGTGTTTATGAAAGAAATCTTTATCACTTGTTTAATCATGACCTCTTCTATCTATAGACCTGGCAGGTCATTTCCTTGTTCCTCTAAGTTATGATGTAACCTTTTATATCTAAGTCATAGATCCATCTGGAGCTTATCTTGATATATGGCGTGAAATGTTTGTCTAAACCAAGCCCACACAACTCGTGGCCTGGGCTTGGTCCACACCAAAGGAAAACATCCTTTGTTTGTAGAGGAAATCCTTTGGCCTGTGTGCGGCAAGCGGCCCAATGGCCATAAGCGGCATGGGCCACAAGTTGTACAGACCTGGTCTAAACCGATTTTCTGCCAGATTGCCATCCAGTTTTCCCAGGTTTTTGGTTTTTTTTTCCCAAATAGTGAGTCCTCCTAAGACTAGGTTCTTTGGGTTTATCAAAGACTATGCTACTGTGCTTTGTTTCTGTATGTTGTGATCCACTGATTGACCTCTTTTTAACCAGCACCAAGTTGTTTTAATGATTATTCCTTTACAGTTTAGTTTGAGATCTCATACTGCTAATAGGAGAAAGAGAGAGAAAGAGAGATGGACAGAATACATAAAGTAAGTATTGAAGAAAAGAAGAATGTATGATTAAAAAAAGAAAGTGGAGAAGATGCTTTATTTGACAGTTCAGTGAGCAGAATGGAATAATACTTGGCTAGAGGATTGTGAATGGACTTGAGGATCTCATTCTAAGCATGTATTATTCCTACTCATGATGAGGGCAAAGTGTTGTAATGAGGATAAACTATTTATAATGCACTTTGGATACCTTAAAACACTACATATATATATATATATATATACACACACACATATATATACACATATATATGTATGTATGTATATAGTGCTAGCTTTTATGATTATTGTTAATCCCCACTGACTTCTAGTCCCTCCAGTCCTGTTCTTCTAGTCTATAACCCATATTCTGGCCTCATTTCCCCTCCTTTATAAGTCTTGATCATACAATGGACCAGCTGGATTGTATGTTCATAGACTGCCTTCCTTGAATTCCCTATGCTTAGTTCTACTGCCATTTAGAATCCATTTTCAACACAGGGTCACCCCCATCACCTACCTTTTCTGCTCTTCTCTCTTATCATGAAAGGGAGTAACTCCCCATCTCCATTCGTGTTTCATGATGGCAGCCAAAAGTTACCAGCTCAGCTAACTGAAGAAAAATGTTTTTCTGTAGCAAAATGCTACAAGCATATCCAAATGTTGTTCAGTTTATTTTTTATTAGTTTAATTGTTTAAAACTCAATTTAAAAATACTCTGAACAAATTAGTGAAAATTATTTTATTTTAGACATTTTACAACATTCAAAATTAAAAAGTGAAATGAAACTTTCTTTGGAAATTCTGAAGCTTAGTTTAAAAGGCAGGGGAGAATCACAGAAGACCAAGAAGGGCCATCATGAAGGAAGAGCAATCAGACGAGTTTTCCTTGGTTATATAGCTACGGTGCAAAGAAAATTGGCTCTGGAGTCAAGACCTGGTGTCTGAATCCCATCTCTGATTCATACGCCCTGCATGACCTTAGTCAAATCACTTAGTCTCCCTCAACCTCAGTTTCCTCATTTGTAATGTGGAGGGTGGGCTACATAACCTCTGAGATCCCTTACATCTCCAGATCCCCAAAACTAGCGCTAACCTGTGTGCCCTTGGACAAGACTTAACCCTTCTTGCCCTCAGTTTCCTCATCTGTAAAATGAGAGGTTTGGAGTAAATGGCCTTTGAGGTCTCTTCCCACCAACTATGGTCTTGTGGAAGATGGCTGAGTTCCTGATATCAGCTATAATTCTTTCTCTTCCCAATACCAATAAGTTGAGGATTCTGACTAGTGGTCAGGGTCAGTTGATTAAATGTTCGACTACACGTAAAGGCAGTGTGACGGTGAATAGAGAGCCTGCTTTAGAAGCTATAGGAAGGCCATTTTTTATTTATTGTAAGGAAGAACTTCCTAACAATTAGGATTGTACAAAGAGGGATGGCCTTTAATGGTAATGAGCTCCCCATCATAGAAGGTCAGAAAATGAAAAAATCCAAGGTTCAGGTGGAAGCTGGACTGGAAGATAGAGCCCTCAGGTCTGACCCAACTCTGCCATCTCATGACTCTAACCAGGGCCTGCTCCAGAACATCAAGACATACAGGCCTACTGATTAAGGATCCTAGGATCAGGGCAGGGTTCCAGTCCATTTACATTTAAGGCAGATGGCAGGCTGATAAATCATAGTGGATAGCAAAGAGGAGATTACTGCTTGCTATGGGGATCAAACAAAAGGCAGGTTGGCCAGGGACCCTGGCTCATCTGTTACATAAGGCAATATGGAGATCCAGTCCTACATTCATTTCCTAGGCAATATCGGTGAAAGTCAGTGGATTTCGCAATTAGCTGTAGCTGGGTCCAGAGTCCAAAGTAAAGGTCCCCATATTGATGGATCAAATTTGGTTTTCAAGGATAGGACTGGGCTTGTTAGCAAACTATTGAAACACGGGGAATCTGACACTGCCTTTCCTGGAAGCAGCAGCGGCCATTGGCATGCCAAGGAATGATATGGTCCTTAGCCCTAAGAGCTGGTGAGCTTTTACTCCTCTCTAGCCCTAGCTGGTGACATCTGTCATAACCCTACAGTATTACTGGATTATCCTCTCTTAGCATTATGAGTGTACAGCTGGAAGGGACCTTGGGGGCCACCTAGACCAACTTCCCTCCATTTACAGAGAAGGAAACTGAGTCAGGGGGAGGCAAAATGACTCGACCAAGATTATATAGATAGTAAGAAGGCAGCTAGGTGTCACCATGGACTCAGGAAGACTTGAATTCAAATTCTGCTTCTGTCACTAGCTGTGTGACCCTGAGTCAGTCACTTGACCTCTTTTAGCCTCAGTCACCTCATCTGTAAAATGGGGATAATAATAGCACCTACCCCAAAGGATTGTTGTGAGGATCAGTTGAGATAAGTTAAGCAAACCATGAAATGCTAGCTGCTATTATGATCAGAAGCTAGATTTGAACCGTCTGATTGTAAAGCTCGAGCTCATTCCACTTGGTCATGTTGCCTGCCCTCCTTTTCAACTTTTAAAATCTTCCTGGCCCCATCCTTGTGTTTTCTGAGCTCAAGCAGGAGTCTTGCCCTATCCCCAGATCCTGACAGAGCTTACTAACTCTGTGTGTGTTACACTGCGCACTCACCCCACCCATCACCACCATGGACAGGTCTGCTTTATTGTCTTATGATTAATTAGAATAATTAGTACCAGATGGATTTTTAGAGATTACACAATTCAATCCCATTTCACAATGGGAAACTGAGACCTAGAGAAACGGAAATGACTCACCCAGGGTCATACAACAGAGTCAGAACTAATGTGCTTTCCAAACCACCACAATGGCAGTTTATTTTTTTACCAACTTCTGACAAACGAAGGCACCTACTCAGGAGACTAGCAGGATTTGAACTCTGACCCCATCTTCTCAAGATAGACCCTAACGACTATATCTATACCCCTCCCCATAGCTCACTTTTGGTTTCTGTTTTTCCCTGCTGATGAAAGACAGTGTGATGTAATGGACAGAAAGCCAGCCTGAGAATAGGGAGTTTCTGAGTTCAAGTCACACAAATCGAGTTCAGGACCCTAGGCAAGTCACTGAATCTCTCAGTGACCCAAGCCTCTCTCTAACCAGATTCATAGAAGAAGTCTCCATATTGGGAATTAGACGAAATTACTGATACCCAGTTCAAAAAGACAAAAATATTCCCTGTGCCCCCCAGCACATTGATTAGACATAGGTGAATCTACCCCCCCACCCAGGAGCATCAGTGTTGAGGAAAATATCAAGAATTCTAGTTTCTAGAGGTTCCACAGGAGGTCCATCTGAATGAAGGCAAAAGAAACAAGCTGTAATTAACAATTTACCTTCAATAGTTCCCCACTGCTGATGACTAAATCAAATTCTCAGCTATTTAATCTGTCACAGCATTCTCCATGATACCTTTCCATCCTTATCTCTTATTATTCCTTTCTATGTACCTTGTAATCTAGCCAAACTGGACTACCACACTGTTCCATGAATATATACCATGCTTTTCCCAACTCTCCACCTTTTCTGACTTGTTCCCTCTACCTGACTCCCTCCCCACCCCACCCCTCCAACTATCTAATTCCTACCCATTCCTCAAGACCTTATTCAAATTTCACCTCCCTTATCCTCCTTCCAGTTAAATGTTAACTTCTCCCTCTTTTGACTCCCTGTAGCATTTAAAAATCTCTTTTATTGTGCTTTCCCACCCTTTATAGAAAATGGGATTTATCTGTATACTTGTCTTTTCTCTCCTACTAGAGTGCAAGCTCCCAGAGTGTCAGAGCCACTGTCTTATATCTCTGTATCACCCCAACATACCTAATGCAGCATTCAACAAAAGAGCATTCAATAAATATTTGATGAATGAAGTGAGTCATACCTCCAGATTCCTTCCTTTAGTTAGAACTCGGCAGAGCTAATTCAAGCCAGATTGGAATAGATGCCAAGGAGGAGCTAACAAGAGGGTCTCACCAGAGCTCTAAGGGAAGAAAAGACCCTCCCCCACCTGAGTCTTGCTGGCTCCAGATCCTACATAGAAAGGATGATGTTTAATCTAGATCATTGTTTCATCCCATGATCTCTTTACAGGTTCTGCTCTGGGTAATTGAGACTTTCCCAGAAAATGGAAGTTTTCTTTCCTCTTTAATTTACATACATTGTTCATAAAATTCTAGGCTTCCTGGAAGTCTGCATTTCCAACAAAAAGTTTCAAACATCATTGGCTTTATCTGGTCTATTTGGTGGAGACCATCCAGCTCTAAGCCTGGGGTGGGGAATGTAGTGAATAGAACTAAAACCAGTAAGGTAAGTGTGTCATGGGAGAGGAGTGAACGAGGGGAGGGAGAAGGAATGGGAAATGGAGATCGAAGAGAGGAGTCTTGGGGGCCCCTGGTACTTGAAGATTGGAGAGGTTGTCGCTCCCTGACACATGGAAATCCTACCAACAGAAAAGCAAGCAAACAGGAAACACTCACTCAAACAACATGGTTCTTGGGCATGGCATCCAACCTGGTCTTCCAACCCAGTCATTTTACTTAAGCCTTTAATTGCTTATATGTCTAATGGGGGCAGGAGACACATGAACACCCAACTTTCTTCACCATCTGACAGTTAATCAATTACATCCTTGGACTCTTTTGGGATTATTTTTAGGTCATCCACCACAAGGCGAATGTTGGACAGACCTGAGAATGTGGGAGATGTGACCACAAAGGAGGATACTGTTTTTTTTTTAAACAAATACAATAACTCACACATCCAAATGGTAGATGTTACCTTCAAAGTCATCTTATTTTAATTCACTTATTTGTGGACCGCCTGTCAGAAATGCTGTCAACAGGATTTCATGGGCTGGGAAGGTGGACTCAAGCTCTGAGGTTCCCTTCCAATTCTGAGGTTCCATGATGCTCTGGTCACCTGGAGAGGCACCTTAACTCATGTCCATCCTAATGAGACTGAGGGAGCTCCTTACTGGGATAACGTTTATGCCCAGCCACGTGCTCTTGAGAATATCTTCAGCAGTAACTGATCTTCATCCTCTGAGGATGGATTTAATTTTCAGAATAATTCCAGGTAATTCAGGGCCAAATCTGGCTAGTAAGATGGATGTCATTATTAAGAGCAGTGAAAGGTGCTGGGTCTGTGATTTCATTTATTAAGGGAACTTCAGATGAGGAAATTTCCTAATTTCCCTCAGTACCGGTTAGCACTTTCTTTGCAATTTAGAACCTAGAGAGTCCTAGAGCACAAAAAGGTTAATTGACTTGCCCAGGGTCACACAGCCATAGTTAGACTTGAACTCAGGTCTTCCTGACTCTGAGGCCAACTCCCTATTCACTATGCCACCCTACGAATTCTAGTAAATAGCCAACATATCACCTTAAGCCATGTGATGATATGTTCTGTCTATGTGGGCTTCAGAATAACCCAGTGAGGTAGCTGCTGCAGGTAGTATGGCATAATAGATAGAACACTAGCCTTGCAGTCAGAAGACCTGGATTCAGATGCTACCCCAGATATTCACTGTTTGACTCTAGGCAAGTTACTCCATCTCACTCCACAGGGCTGCCATGAGGCTCCAATGGAATAACGTAAACCTCAAAGCTATAAGGAACGTGAGTTATTATCTCAACTTTACTGATGAGGAAACAGAGGCTCAAAGTTTCAGAGAAGGTTAGTGGCTTGCCTATGGTCCCACAGCAAATCAAACAAGATTTGAATGTAGTTCTGCCTGATTTTAAGTCCAACGTTCTACCTGGATGCCTCTTGTCAAGCTAGGGACTATACTCCAACTGGTATGTCCTCTAAGAACAAATGAAATTGTTTTCTAGTGAAATTGGCCAAGTTGAGAACTGATGCGGGGCGCAGGGGATTCTGTTCCAAGATGGTGGCAGGGACAGAAATGGTGATGTTTTAGAAGAGGTCATCCCCCTGGGAAGGTCACTTTCCCAGCCAACAACATGGTCATTGGGAAGGGAAAAAGCATGGTCAGGGCTGGGGTTGTGTGTGTGTCCTCTGGGTCACAGGACTAAGAAGCATCCTGAGAGGGGCAGGAGGATCTCCATGGACTCACTCTGAGTCACCCCACGCACATACCTTGTCCTGAAGGGAAGGACCACTACAACCTAAACTTCTGCATCTCATGATGGAGTGACAAACTGTGTCCCTTTATTTATTCCCTTCTTTATTAAAGCTGCTTTGGTTAAAAACAATGCATGATTACAAAGGAAAGAGCTTGATTTTCATAGAATCATTCTTTCATAGCATTGTGGATATGGAGCAGAATTGGCCTCACTGAATCAAATTTCTCATTTTGTAGATGAGGAAACTGACAGAGAGATTAAGTGAGTTGCCCAAGGTTACGTGAGTAGGAAGTGTTTTAGGCAAGATTTGAATCCAGGTTTTCAACTCCAAATCCACCACCGCATTCACTATTTGATTGTCTTGAGCCATTTCTAAATTGGCTCTGAAGGCAGTTCCCAAAGAATAATTCCAGCCTCACTGAAATAAGTTCATTACCTCCCTCAGGGACTGCTCTGAAGGGGTCAGAAATCATTTGGATGTATGACGTCTGTTTAAACAAAAAAGAAAAGGAAAAAACAAAGCCAGTCACATTGTCCTTTTAGTCACTCCCTTCACTCTGTAATTCAAATCTGGTTATCAAAGTGTCCCCTAGCAGAGATCCTTACGGGACTTGCTTTCCATAAAGAGATGAGAATGTTCTGCAATCAATCATGGGGAGCAGAAGGGATTCAACTCAAGGTGTATTTCCTAAACACCTACTATGTGCAAACTGGTTTGGTCAATGCAGGGAGATACAGAGACCAACACCAAAGAGTCCTCAAGGAGCTTGCATTCTCCTAGCAGGATCCAAGAGATGGATCTGTCCCTCTAAGGAGGGAGAGAACACTAATGATGGCACCCTGAGCTGAGCCCTGAAGGAAGGGAAGGATGCTGAGAAACAGAGGTGAAAAGGGAATGCATGAACGAAGGTGGTGCATGGTTAGGTCCTGGGAGACTTGCGTTTCAGTTTGGTTAGAACACAGAGTGCGTAAAAGTGGGCAAGGTGAAATAAGGCCAGAAATGTAGATTGGAATCATATTGTGGTACGTAAATGCCAGGTTCCGGGGTTTATGGGTTTTTTTCTAAAGGCAGTAAGGAGCCATTAAAGGTTTTTAAGGAGGGGGATGACAGTGGCAGACTTGTGGGGATGGATTGAAGAGGGGAGAGACTAGAAGCAGGAAAACAAATTCAGAGGCTCTTATGATAGTCCAGTCAAGAGGAAGTAGGGACATGAACCAGAGGGGTGGCCCCATGCATAGAGATCAAGGGATGGGTGTGAGCTGTACTGGGAGTGAAACAGAATTTAGGAACTCTTTAGAGGGAGGGAGAGGAAAGAGTCTGTGAATGACTGAGGTTACAAAGCTGGTTGACAGAAAAGATGGTGGTAGCCTCCACAGGAATAGTGAAATTGGGAAGAGGAGAAGGTTTGGTGGGGAAGATGAGTTCAGTCTTGAACATGTCACATTTGAGATGCTGTTACAACATCCAGGTAGAGGCATCCAGCAGGTAGTTGGTAGATAAGGACCAGATATATGGATATGAAGTCATCTGCATGAACCCATGAGAGTGAAGGAGATGACCAAAGAACGTAGAGACAAAAAAGGAGAGGGTAGAGGTTTGGGATGGTAGTGAAAGTTGATTGATGAGCTAGCAAGGATGACTTTGAAGGGTCATTCTGAGAGGAGAACTAAGAACAATGTCATTGAAGAAGCAATGGGTTTGTCAACAGAGCCTCATACAGCAAAGATGGCTGAGGAAGAGCTTCTGGACTCGAGTAAGAAAGGGCTGGTGACCTTGAAGAGTGCAATTTCAGTGGGGAGCTAGAGTTGGTAACCAGACTGCATGAGGCTGGGAAGTGACTGAGTGGGGAGGAAGTAAATACAGATCTATCTTTGACAGTGAAAAGGAAAGAGATAGAATGATAATTTGAGGAAATAGTGTGGTCAAACAAAAGGTTTTGAGGTTTGTTTGTTTGTTTAAGTGGTGGTGGAAGGGACCTAAGTATGTTTATAGGCAGTAGAGGAGGAGCTGGTAGATAAGATGATGAGGAAAAAGAGGGAATGATGGGTAGACTAAGCTCCTGGAAGAGATGGGAGGAGGGATCAAGAACACAAGAAAGGTTAGCCTAGGCAAAAATGGCCACCTCTCCCTCAAAGAAAAGAGAAAGGGAAAATTAGGCAGGATTTGGAGAGTGTAGATCAGTGGAGATGAGGGAGAGCTCAAAGCGTGGCTAGGATTTTCTCAGCAAAGTAGCAGCTGAGAGAGTGATGTTTGGGTAGAGCCTTAGAGAGAGAAGTAAAAGTCTGGAAAAACCATTTGGCGGTGGGGTGTATGAAAATAAGGGGGAAATGGGGTGAGCTATACCACAATGAGGTCTCAGTTAAAAAGTAGATAGCCTAATCTTGTGGTCCCTATTGGCATGTGTGCATGGCTTCCTCCAGCTGTGTTCAGCTCCATGGGAATAGGCATAGAGAAGGTAAATGGGCGGATGATCCAGAATGCAAACTGGCAGTGAATGGTGGTGGGGCAAGGGCTTTGAGGGTGAAGGTATGGGACTGGTTAATTACAGGTAAAGATTGGGAAGGCAGGAAAATGATGCCAGAACAGAATTGGGAGGACCAATGGACTGGGAGATTGCAGTAAGAATGATGACTACCTGGGCAAGAAAAACCACAGCACACCATTATTAATCATTAGAGGCATGTCGAAGGTCTAACCAGAGAGAGAATGAAGCTACTATAAAGGCACCATCTGAGAGCCGTCCCTGGATTCCAAAAGCACTTGCAAAGTGTATTTCCCACAATGCTTTTAGCAAGGGTCCCCATGCTGGAAGAAGGAAGCATGTACCTTCTCAAAGGGGAGTGCACTCATTTGGAAACTGAAAATTTATGGTGTTTATTAGCAAATCAGTCAGTGAACTTGATAATTCCCCACCGGCTTGCAGCCATCCCCTTTTGCTGTTTCACTTCCCTACAAAACTGCAGTGACTGAATTAGCACAAACGCTGGTTTGGGACTTGGGGTTGCCTCGTTGGTTTGGGGTGCATTAGGGAAGTCCCACCAACTTCTCAAGATCTGGGTCTTCTCATGAATGATGAAGAAGGAAGTGGCTTGTGAAGCCAAGTTAGTACATCATCTTCTCAAACTTCTGTAAGCATTCTCCAATCAAATGCTCCTCTTTGGTCTAGTTCTCAGGCATATTGGTGATGAAATCCTTTAGATTGGTACAGTTAAAAAAAAATACTTCCCGAAGTGCTCTGAGATCCATTTTTTTTTTCATTTGACTCTTATGTCCTGTGATAGGTAAGGAGGCCTGAAGAAGTGCAGTGACTTGTCCAAGGTCTCCTGGCTCCTAGTTTTGGTGGTCTTTGAATAAGAATACCCTCCCTTAGAGCTATCTCTACCTGTTGAGATCCCTCCCAACTTCAAAGCCCAGCTCAAGTTCCAACTTCCCCCATTAAGCTTTTCCTGATAACCTCAGCCAGGAGGTGATTCCTCCTGGTTTTTCATTATTTATGTGACTGTCTTAATTCCTCCTTACCCCTATCCCCAAGTCCCCAATACCATAAGAATTTGGAGGGCAGATATGCCATTTTATTCATTTCTATATCTCCCATAATGCCTATCACAGGGCCTCAAACATAGTAGGTGCTCAGTAAATACTTGAATGGATGGAAGAAGAATGTTAATAAAGTAGAACATGGAGGAGAAAGCCCCAGTCCAGGAAATCTGTAGCTGTCTTTTGGAGATGACGTTGATTTGAATCCAGGGTCATAGGTTACATTTGCATAATGCCTCACAATTTACAAGAGCACTTGGCTCACACAAACTTTAGGAGGAATATGTCATGTGAGTATTATAACCCTCATTTTAAGGATGAGTAAACTGAGGCTCAGAGAGCCTAAATAACTGGTCCAATGTCACATGGCAAATTTTCTCCCTTACCAGCATAATAAATTAAACTGAAGGCATGAACTGATACTTACAACTGGTCATTCTTCTACGAGGTTGATTTTTTTTCCCCGTGGAAGACTAATCCTGGGTAAGATAAGTAATTATTTTGAGTCACCAACGTTTATTGGAATCACATAATTTCCAGCGACTGTAACAACTTCTGGGTTGAGTTGGTAGTTCTTCTAAAGACTGACCTAACAGATTGCTACTAATACACCCTGAGGGCCTCAGACCATCAGTCCACTGAGCTCCACTGGAAGGGATCTATAATAGAGAAGGGAGGTCTCTTCCCTGGCTGGAGAGCTCCACTGTTGACTGCCCAGTGACCGTGATTAAGAGCTAGCAGAATCAGACATCATGAGGAGTGAACAGCGTTTGAGGTTGGGAAGTTGATGCTGTTAAATTCCACCACCAAGGTTGACCCCTGATTGCTTGATGCCTCTGTTCTCCCCGTGAGCCACCCATACATGCGGTAGCCCAGTGTTTCCTGCAGCCAGGCTTTTTGCTTTGGAAAATGCCTGCTAAGTAACCTGTCCTCTAAGGGGTTTCTCAGAGGAGGAATGTCGGTGGTTCTTGGAGGAGGCATCACCAAGGTCACCAGAACGTGACTCCTGGACAAGACAGCAAGCAGGGGAAATTCACTTACCTTGACCCTCCTTACCAACTGGGGAGCCAGTAAGGGTGGGGGAGGGGAGTGGGGAGGATGGCAATTGGACTCAAGAGGCCCAATTGATTAGAAGGCCATTCAGTAGGTACCAGGGCTACAGCATCCTGGTGACGCGGGAAGAGTACTGGATTTGGAATCAAAGGTTCAAATCCTGGCTCTCCCACTTCATCACTTGTGTAGTTAGTTAGGCAAGTCACTTAATTTCTCTGTGCCTTGGTTTCCTCATCTGTGAAATGAGGAGATTAGACTGAGACTAAATGATTTCTAAGGTCCCTTCCAGCTCAAGGCTATGTTACTATGATCCCTCTGCTTGAAGTCTCCAAGGGAAGGGGGAGCTTACTATCTTGGGAGGCAGCCTAGGACAGAAAGTTCTTCCTTACGTTGAGCCAAAATCTCTGCCCACCTCCTCAGCCCTAGCTCTTCCCTTAGGAGAGACATAAAATGCAATTCTGTTAGACAGGTAGCGTTATAGATTTGGATCTGGAAGGGGTGGGGTAGGGAGCTAGTCTTGAAGCCCAGACAGGTTAAATGATTTGCCAGAGCCTGGAGCCCAGCTGAGTGCTGTCCCCACCACATAACACTGCTCCAACCCCTACTTTGCCCAGTCTCCAACCTCTGTGTTCCAAACTTGGCATGACCCATGTTCCATGGCGGGGGGGAGGGGAAGGAGGAGAACAGACCCTTTTTACCACGGCCTGACCAACAAAGCTCTATGTGAGGAATCGAGAATGAGTGAAACACAGGCCAGCCATAAGAGGGGTGGAGTCCATGATATAGAGTGAAGGTAAGGTCTAGAGAAAGGGCAGAGTAAAAAGCAGGCATTGATAAATGGTAAGACAGACAAAGGTGAAGAATGGGACTGGAGAGGCAGCCAGGTGGTGCAGTGAATAGAGTACCTGCCCTAGATTCAGGAGGACATGAGTTCAAATCTGACCTCAGACACATAACATTTACTAGCTATGTGACCCTGGGCAAGTCATTTAACCCCATTGCCTAACGGAAAAAAAAAAGAATGGGACTGGAGCCAATGAGCCTCCAAAGCCTATGTAGGGATGTAGGGTATCATATTTCTAGAGGCAATCTGTAAAAGTGAGGCCAACTTCAACAGTGTTAGGGGAGTTGGACTTCCTACGACACCATGAGGGATGTAATCTGGCCCCTTGCTAAAGGACCTGTGGTTCCTTTTGGTCCCTGAGTGTCCCTCTGAATGGGAGGTTGTCATCTATGTATGGAGTGGGGGGGGCTCATCTATTTTTTATGCACAAGCAGAGGAGGAACTGTGAACTTAGGGTCCCAGAAATACCCACCTACTCTTAAATAGCCTGCCAATGTTCTAGAATTCCTTTAGGACATTTGTTAAAGAAGTAGAGGGGCATAGTAAAGAGAGCATTGGACTAAGAGTCAGAAGACCTGGTTTCTATTCTGAGTACTGTTACCAAATAGCTGAGTCATATTGGCAAATTATTTCCCCCTCTCTTGGACTCAGTTTCCTCCTTTGTAAAAAGAACACCAGAATAGATGGTTCTTTCCAGCTCTGACATTTGATAGTGTTTTGGGGGGAAGTCTATCGTGACTTTTTCCAGCAGTGCTTCTGGAGAAGGCAACCCATTAAGTCCCCAGTGCCTTAGTGTGAATAGGTTCTATGAGACAGCTTTCATCCCCAACTGGAGACTAGGGTAGCAGGTGAATATAGGCTGCAGGAGAAATGAAGTTTGAAACAGGGAAAACAAACTTTGCCTCCTTTGATTTCGTGCTGATCTACTGGTCCTAGACATACAAATGGTATTATAAAACCATAGAATGTCAGAGCTGGAATAATGCCTCACAATTGTCTAGTCAAACCCTCCCATCTACAAGATAAGTAAACTAAGTCCCAGAGAGGTGAGAGTTAGTTAAAAGCATAACAGAGTAAATTTCAAGTCTCTTGACTTTCATTCAGTCCTGTGTCTTCCATAATATTTATTTCCTTGTCTATTGATCCCCTGTAGAAATACCACCTCTGAGACTCAGTTTCTTCATCTGTAAAGTGAGGGGCATGGACTAGATGACCTCTGAAGGACTTTCTGGATTTATAACCTTCACATATACTTCCCCTGAAAAAATTAATACATTTTAATACAAAGCAACCTCTGGCACTTTTGGCCATCATAAAACTCTTTGTTATTTAATCATCTCAGACTCTTTGTGACTTCATTTGGTTTTCTTGGCAAAAATACTGGAGTGGTTTTGTTCTCCAGCCCATTTTACAGATGAAGAAACTGAGGCAAACAGGGACCCTCCCTTCATAACCACACTGCTCATCGCTACCCTATCAGCACCATCTCTCCATGAAGTATGAAGAGTGAAGGAAACCCTTTTCTCCAGCTACTTGAGGCTTCCTCAGGAAGCTGCAGCTGCCTTCCTCCAGGGACAGAAGGGCAGAAGAAATGCTCCTGAGCTGTTCCACTCATAACTTTCCCCAGGACAGATTCCTAATTCAGCCTCCCAGAGAGAAGAATGTGCCAGATTTAAAATCTGAGCTCATCAGAGAGCTCCCTGGGAAGGTACTTAGTATCTCCTTAGATGCCTGTACCTTCAGGTCCATTCATAACCGCACTGTCAGAATGTCATTTTCATCCCTTTTGAGTAATCTTCTCTTAAAATTTCAGGCCGTGGAGTCTTACCTTCTACAAATTTTTGAAGCAAAAGATAGTTTCATGTAGGTTGAGTAAGCATCGCCCGAAGGGACTGATCTGGGGGACTCTGGACTCCACTCCAGCTGTGAACATTCCCCCACTGGCTGCCACCAACCTTCTTCCATAGATTAATCTCATTTAGTTAAGTATTGCCCTCTCCTTACAAACTTCTTGTAAAGCAAATACTTGGGGAGGAGGAGTGTCTGGCAGTGAAGAAAGACTCTCAACTCCTCAGCAGTTTAGTTTGAATCCATTTATAAGGGAGCTTTAGAGGGAAGATGTACTGGGCTGCCATTATATTTTGCCTAATTAACTAATGAGAAACTGAACAGAGCTTTGAGGGGGATTTTTAAACTGAAACACAGCCTATAAAAATAGTACAGGCTCTGCAACAAATCTCTCACCCTAGTAGTAAAAATCGCTACCATCCAGTTCCATATTCGTTTACCTCTTTCCTTTCTTCCCCAACACACACCTGCTGCTCCAACCATACTAATGTCTTCAGTGGCCCTACACACCTCACACCACCATCAATTTTCCTTTACTCCAAATCCACGATCAGCCCATTCTTCAAACAGAATTCTGAAGCCGATCTCCTTTCCTTCAGGAGGTATCCTAGAACAATTCTAAGTCATGTTGATTTCCCACTTTGAAATTCTCCAATCCTACGGTCCTTTTTGAGAACAAAGGACAAACAACAATAACCCTATCAAAGACAGCTTGCCATCAGTTTGCTCTTGCTCTTTGATGTAGGTGAGCCCTTTCTTTCCAACTAGATGATCAGTTCTAATGAGGACAGGGACCCTGCAGGATACTTCTTGGCCGCCCACAATGGCCTGTACGGAGCTGACGCTTGTTAGCTTGAATTGAGGCAAAGCAGCTGAGACTGTGTCCTCAATATTCCTTGTATTCCCCCATGAGATCCAGCACTGAACAGGTCTAGACACACATCAGGTGCATAATAAACGCATCTAATACAATTCAACAAACATTAACCAGCAAGGCCCTATGCTAGGTAATGGAGACAAAAAGATAAAACATACCCTTGCTTCCAAAGCAGCTTATAGCCAAGAATGAGCTCTGGCTTTGGAGTCAGAGGAGCTGGGTTCAAATCCTGGTTGTGCTACTTATTAGCTATGTGACTTTGAAGAAGTCACTTTACCCCCAATTCCTCACCTGTAAGATAGACGACCTCTTCCAGCTCTAAATCTAATATACTCTAAGAGAAGATGTGGACACAAAGACCTATAACACAAATTAGAATATGATGAGTTTAAAGTAGAGGGGAGAGGTTCTTAAACAAAGTCCTCTGAGATATTAGAAGGAGAAGGAATAGGCATGGAGGAGAGGAGAAGGAAGAGGATATCAGGGAAGGCTTCTAGGAGAAGGTGGTGCCAGAGTTGGGCCTTGAGGAAATGGAAGGTAGGGGCAGCTGGGTGGCGCAGTGGATAGAGCGCCAGCCCTGAAGTCAGGAGGACCTGAGTTCAAATCCACCCTCAGACCAAATACTTGATACTTACTAGCTGTGTGACCCGAGGCAAGTCACTTAACTCCAATTGCCTAAAAAAAAAAACCAGACCAAAGAAATGGAGGGTAAAGGGGCAAGGAGATGCCTTCTAAGCCCAGGGGGAAGGAATAAAGGCCCAGAGACTGGAAAAGACAATGGGAGTAAGTTTGGCATGAATGAGGCACAGGGGGAAATAAGACACGGGAAAACAAAAAGAATTTGAAGTGCACATACCCTTTGCTTGGAATTGACGAGGTGGGCTGCAGGCCTTTCTGAAGCGGCAGTTTCTCTCGAAGGTGCCCCAGTATCTTCTGAGAAATCTCAGAGTTTGTTAGCCAAGCTAATCTAGAATACAGTACATTTAGTTTCCAGAGACCTAGAGGAAAGATTTCCCAGCCCCACAAAGTTGAGAGGTGGAAGGTTGTCTCCATACCCAGCCCTCCACCCTTTGCCTCGGGCTGCCTCAGCAGGGGTAGGAAAGGGCTTAGCTCTGTGATTCATCGCTGTTGGGACCCCCTCTACCAATCCAGATTGCTACCTTCTCTGAAACCAGAGTCTCAGAAAACTGCCTAAACAGCTGTGGTATCAAATTCAGATAGAAATGGGGTCACTCAAATTTACATAAGGATTCCTGAAGCCACATGTTGATTGAGAAAACCACATGTTAGTATTACCAATGTTCTGTTTTTTTTTCTGTATTTTTATTTATTTTTGTTAAATAATTCCCAACAATATTTTAATCTGGGTCAAGATGGGAGTGTTGCAGGCCACGTGTATGTGGGGGAGGGAGATGTTTGACACACCTGCACTACTACATAATGCTGCCCCTATTTCTACGCACGGCTATTTTAACCAAATACAATAAGCAAAGTCTAGAAACCAAGAAGGTTGCCCATTGCTCGTTGCATTCATGTCCTCCAGGGATTTGGAGAAAAAAATTTTCAGTTTCAGTAGCCAGCAGATGGAACGATTAAATGCCAGCCTCACCTCCACCCCCCACTTCCTCCTCAGCCGCCATGCTGACTCTGCTGGCCCACAGTCAAGAACGCGTGTCAACCCAGAAAGGATGGTGAGTCAGACTTGCTGACTCTGACACCAGTCACTGGTCTGACTCAATGGCAGAATCTTCGGTGCAGTAGAAGCAGCACTGGGTTGGGGGCTGGGAGTCCTAGGTTCCAATTCAAGCCCTCCCAATGACTAAAGAGCCACATCACTAAGCCTTGGTTGGCCCTCAGTCTGCCACTCCATAAAGTAAAGGATTGAACAACAAGATCTTGAAGGTCCAATCCAGCTCTGCATTCTGTGAGCCTATGAGTTCATGAACTGGTTTAATGAAAGCCAAATCTAAGCACAGAGACTGTCCAGCCAAGAGAACGTCCGAGGGGCCATCATTAATTCCATCTGAGACACAGTACGGATACAAAGGAAGGGAAAGGTTGCTACATTTAATTCAATTAATTCAACAAACATTTATTAAGCAACTACTTTGTGCTTAATAACATAATTAATAACATAATATAATAATAACACAATGTGCTTAATAAATCATTTAATGATTTAATTTAATAAATAATTTAAAAATAATTTAAATAAATTGTTTATTAAGCACCTGCTCTGTGTTAAGCGCTGTGTCAAGCCTGTGGATCCGAAGACAAAAATGAAAGAATCCCTACACTCCAGGGACTTACATTCTACTAGGAGAATATCACCATACTCAGATAAGAAAATTCTAAGTATATGTGGCAGAGTAATTGCTGGCAGCCAGGGCACTAACTGAAAGAATCAGAAGTGGTACTTGAGCTGGGCCTTAAAGAGAGTAAGGTTTCCAAGAGATGCAAGTGCGGATGGAAAGCGTTCCAGGCATAGAGGAGACCAGTCAAATTTGGAGAATTCCGAAGTCCAGTCCCTGACAATGAAGCTGGACCCTCATTGCCCTTGTCCTTCTGTCCAAGGTTTCTCTCAGTGTCCCAGGTTCACAGCCTCAATGTTGTCCTCAAGACATCACTCTTCCTCACCCCACACATCCTATCAGTTTGGTTCAATCTTGACATTTCTACCTTTACTATATCTCTCGTATGTACCCCCTCTCTCTCTTCACAGTCATCATCACCACCTTAGTTCAGACTCTAATCCCCTCTCCAACTATTACCATCACCCCCTAATTGAGATCCCTGCCTCAAGTCTCTCCTCAATCCAACCCATCCTCCACAGTTACCAAATTACTTAAGCACTGATCATGTTATTCTCTTACTCAATAAACCCTAGTGGCTTCTATTGCTTCAGATAAAATACAAATTCCTCAGATTGATTTTTAAAGCATTTGGTAACCTACCCCAACCTATTTTTAGTTGTTTTTTTTCTTTTTAGGCAATTGGAGTTAAGTGATTTGCCCAGGGTCACACAGCTAGTAAGTGTCAAATGTTTGGCCTGAGGCCGGATTTGAACTCAGGTCCTCATGACTTCAGGGCTCACACTCTATCCACTTCACCACCTAGCTGCCCCTCCAACCTATTTTTATAGTGTCATTATAGATTACTCTCAGAATTCTATGGTCCAGTTGAACTGGCTTCTTCTCTGGTCTCTGAACATCACACTCCATCTCCCGTCTGTGTACCTTTGCATTGGCTGTATACTCCATGCCTGGAATGAACTCACTCTTCACATCAACCTCAGAGAATTCCACTCTTCTTTCAAGAGCAGACTCAAACATCAACTTCTACACAAAGTCTTTCCTGAGCCCCTCAATATTAGTGAGGTAACATTTGTAAAGCACTTAAGCATATAGTGCCTGGCACATTAGTAGGTGCTTAATAAATGTTTGTTTCCTTCCTTCTACTCTCCTTAATCACCTTGCATTTATTCTGTGTGTATGTATTTATACACTTCTTGTCTCTCTCCCATAGAATATAAGCTTGAGAGTAGGAATTGGGCTTTTCAGGGATCAGGGGGAGGGTTTGGTCTTTGTATCCCCAGCAAGGCAATATAAAGATCTGACACATAGTAGGTCTTTATTAAATATTTGTTTTTATTAAATTATTATTAAATATCATTATAAATGGTATTAAATGTCTGACAGAAGAGGAAGCTGAAGTCTAGAAAGATGAAGTGATCCACTCAAGGTCATACAGCTAGCTAGTTCCGGCAGCCAAATCACAAATGTTGACTCATATCATACTGGTAGTCAACAAAACTCTCCACGTTTTTTACATAAACAGATTCTGTTTAGCCATGTTCTTCCTCCCCACCACCCCCCATCCTATACTTACACGTATGATTTTTTTTTAAGCCCAAGGGTAGGATTTTACATTTATCCTCATTTAGTTTAATTTTGCCATAGTAGATTCACCATATCATTCTGATACTTCAACACTTTTTAGGACTCTGATTCCACCATCCAGTGTATTTGCTGTCCCACTCAACTTCATGTCATATTCGATTTTATAAAAATGCCATCTATGTCTTAATTGAAGTCATTGACAAAAACGTTGACTAGCATAGGACCAAGTGTCCATTATCACATGTTGAGTGACATCCCTCCTCCAAACTATACCACTACACTCATTTTTGCATAGAAAACACTCTTGTATTAAATTATGAATCTACCTAACTGGATTAGCAACAATTCCTATTCTTTTCTTCTTGTCCACAAAGATATCATAAAAGACTTGATTCAACATCTTACAATCCAGGAATACCATGTCAATAACATTCCCTTGAACTCTGTGTTGAACACCATTTTTTAAAAAAGATGACTAAACCAGACTATCACAATTTGCTTTCAGTGAACCTTTACTGGCTTCTAAGTGATTATTACTTCCCTTCTGTAATTGCTAATCTGTGAATCCATTCTGGAATTTTTCCAGGAATCAATATCAAGGTTACCAGTCCATAGTTTCTAGTATCTAGTTTTTCTCTCTCTCTCTCTTTTTTGAAATTGGAACATTTCCCATCTTCTGTCACCTTTTTAGCTCTCCAGAAATCCTCAAAGATTACTGACAGCCGTCTATGGCTTCTATCTGCCAAACTACTTTAGTTCCTTGGGTATAATTCGCCCAGGCTGGAAGACTAATTTAATTCATTTAGAGTCAGTATGTAGTCTCTTATAATCTTTTCTCATGTCTCTGGGGTTCAGATCCCCTTTAATCATGCTCACAGGTTTAAGATCATTCTTATTGATGTATACAAAATTGCTGAATAGTCCTGCTTTGTGTGGTTAACACCACCCTATCTGCCTCTATTATACCTATTCCTACGTTGCTGTCCTTGAATCAGCCATATCCTTAAAAGCCCTTTTTGCTATCCTAGTACTTTTGTAAGCCTTGGTTTGTTATGGGCAGCAGCCTTCCTGACTCTTTTTACATACTCATTCTACTCTTCCATACTTTTTATATATTCTTTTAAAATCTGAGCACAAAGAGCTCCCTGTGAAGCAACATTGTTTTCCTTAGATGCTCCTACTAGTTTTTCCTCTTCTTTAGAATCATTCATTTTTTAGTTCAGTTGTTTCTCTGTTATATCCAACGCTTTGTGCCCCCATTTGGGGTTTTCTTGGCAAAGATACTGGAGTGGTTTATCATCTCCTTCTCCGGCTCATTTTACAGATGAGGAAACTGAGGCAAACAGGGATAAGTGACTTGCCCAGGGTCACACAGCTAGGAAGTGTCTGAGGCCAGATCTGAACTGAGGAAGATGAGTCTTCCTGCCTCCAGGCCTGACTCTCTGTGCACTATGGCACCCCTTAGCTACTCTATCATTCGTTATTACATTGTCAGAATTTCATTTTGAGGGCCTCTCCATCTCCCTTTGAGCAATCTTCTTCCCTTTTAAAGTTCTAAGCCTTGGGATCCACTTCCAGTTTCTGAACAAAGTGATGTTCCTCCCTACTCATAGAGTCCAGTGGCTCCTGCTTACTTCCAGGATCAGATATGAAATGATCCGTTTGGTATTTAAAACCCTTGAACACCTGGCCCCTAACTCCTTTTCCCTCCTCTCTCCACAAACTCTACAGCCCAGTTACATTGGGCTATTTACTGTTCCACCCCACAAAACTCCATGCCCTCTCACACTGCATGGTTGATCACTATGCATTTGCATTGGCTGTCTTCCCTTCCTGCAAAAGGGCCTTTCCAGGTCCCCACAGCTGCAGTCTTTCCCTTTGAGATTTCCTTCCATTTTCATATTATTTATCTTGCATAGACTTAGTGATTGCGCATGTTATTGCTTCCATTAGAATGTAAACTCCTTGAAGGCAGGGACTGTTTTTCCAGTTCTTTGTATCCCAAGGGCAGCTAGGTGGAGCAGTGGATAGGTCACTGGCCCTGGAGTAAGACGGACCTGAGTTCAAATCTGGCCTCAGACACTTGACACTAGTTGTATGACCTTGGGTAAATCACTTAACCCTGATTGCCCCACCCCCCAATAAACAAAAAACCTTTCTTTGTATCCTAATGTTTAGCACAGTGTGTGCAGGAACACAGCAAACACTTAATAAATACTTGTTGACTGAGACTGATATATGGTGGCCAGCAGATTGGCTAAACTCGTGGTGTCTCATTATCAGGAACCTCTGTTTATCTCTCTTGAATACTGGCAAGAGGTTTGTTGATATTGACCTGACAACTCTATTTCATAGATTCTTCTCTCACCACCTGAAACCTACACCCTTCTCAGAATAATGTTTTTAAATAACATGTTAAATTTCAGTTAAAAAATTAAGATGGAATTGTTTCTCCATCCAAGTCCACAGACCCCCTGAAATCCATCCCCAGACTGCTAGGAGGCATCTGGCCCCCAGGTTAAGAACCCCCACTCAATAGTGATGACGTTAGTTCTTCTGCTAGCTTTTCACATAAAAAAATCTGCTTCTTCTTCCCTCCCCTCCCCACCCCTTGTTCTGTCTCTCTAGCATTTCTCTGAGA
The DNA here is from genome assembly GCF_900497805.2 of Vombatus ursinus. Lineage (NCBI taxonomy): Eukaryota > Metazoa > Chordata > Mammalia > Diprotodontia > Vombatidae > Vombatus > Vombatus ursinus. The sequence continues at coordinate 40,761,313 of NW_020954551.1, forward strand.
ATGCCCTTCTCTTGTCTTGACCTTGATTCTGGATTACCTTCTGCTGTCTTTGAGAACTAAGCCAGTAGCATCTTGCACATTTCAAAACCCTTCCCCCAAGGAGGCTCTCACTGCCAAACTTTCACTTGCAGGTAGAAGCTGCCACCCTGTGGGAATTCAGTGAGGCAGATGGAGCAATCTGGCTGGAAAATGAGATTCTCTGGGGCCAGGTGGTGATTTTGAGAGGGAGGGAAAATAGGAGCTATGGGAGAAGATAGGCCAAGAGCTCCCTTCCCTTTCCCTCCTCCCTGCCTCTCCAGCCCATTTAACCCTCTTAAGAGATTTATCCAAGCTAACTTGGGTGAGCTGGAGGGCTTCAGAGCATAGGTCCAGTTTACTTAAGACTATAGGTAGGAGGCTGCAGAGTGAGATAGCCTGTATAGCAAAGAAAGGGAACATCTGCCAGCTCTGACCTGTTGAGGACCACTGGTCTCTCATGTGAATGGGAAGCAGGACAAGGGATTGAACTACTGAGCCCCTTAGACCAATTGGGTCTCAGGAACAACTTCCATGCCTTTTAGGGAAAAAAAACCATCCTAGGTTACATGGTAGGCACCCTGGTAGATACTGCTCTTGCTACATATAAACATGCATTATTGAAAAAGCCGGTGCTAAAATTTCTCACTCTCAGGACAACTTTGCAACCCCACCGCCCGCTGGAGAATTTAGTTACACTAACTCAGACTCATAGAGTGTCTATGAATTGTGGCTTCTACCCTCATCTCATGGCCTACAGTTCTTGTAATCAATGTTTAGAGGAGGTGGGGCCACCTAGGAAGACTTCTGATATACTCTGTCTTCCCTGATCATATCATGTCTGCATGGCTGGGATGGATACATTCAGTGTGGCCACTGGGTTAATTGTATTTCCAATGGAAGAGCAATCTGATGTGTTTCACCCCTTGTCTTCTCCCAAAAGCTTTCAGTGGCAGAATAGCCTGAAAGATGGAGTACCTAATGATAAGCACAGCCTTTAAGAGCTGGTACCACCACTACATGTCTGTTGCACAGTGTAAGGTCTGAGCACCAAAGCAAAATTATCACTGATAGATTTAATCTGGTGTGCATCCACAGTAAGGATGGGTTGGCCCATTTCTCTACCCAATTTCCCAATCCATTACCTCCCAGAGTGACAGAGAATGTAAGCGAATGCATAAAGGCTTCAGTTTGGAGGGCCTCTAAGCAAGGGTCACCCCTCTTTAACAATCCTGGGACCTGAAAATTCTATGATCATCCTGCCATACTTGGCAAGTACCGCAAGCCTTCATTGGAAGTAGAAGAATGATCCCTTCACCAAAGATTGCATGACTACCCTACATGTGAATGCCATAATTAGGGCTGCAGGGATACTACATATATACAATTTTATGTATTTGGCTCCCTAGAGAAGAGTGAATTAAAGTGCTCTGATCTCAACCCCAATAAGAGAGTAGTACAGAGGACCTGAGTTCAAATCCAATCTCAGACACTTAACATTTACTAGATGTGTGACCCTGGGCAAGTCACTTAACCCCGATCACCTCACAAAGAGAGAGAGAGAGAGAGAGAGAGAGAGAGAGAGAGAGAGAATAGTACAATGGGAAGAGCAAACCAGAGGGCCTGGATTCCAATTTCCCCTTTGATGATAACCCCTCTGTGACCTCAGACAAGTCACTTAGCCTTCTTGGGTCTCAGTCTCCCATCTATAAAATGAAGGGGTTGGACTAGATGTCCTGTGGTAACCCTTTCAAGTTCTAGATCTGATTCTATCATCCTATACCCCTCCAGCTGGTAACTCTGGAGTTGTGGCGGCTATGAGTCCAGCATAATGCCCACCCATAAAACCTATATTCCTGAACTGAGGAACCAGTTGGGAAAGACGGAAGATTACCTGCCACCAAATCCCCGTCCCCAATGACAGTTACCGTTTATTATGTCATTGACCTGCCCTCTGCCATAATCCCAAATGCCAATGATTACATCGAATCCTGGGGCTGAGGCAGAGGTATGGGGATGAAATCTCTTCCTGGGAAAAGATGAACATTGTCTGCGCCAGGATCCAATCGAGTGTAAACCCAAGGCTAGGACCCTTCCTGCCTTTCCAGTCTTTTTACATTTTAGTCAATTATCTCTTCATAAGTTTCAGTCATAAGGTCCTGCGTGCTGTTCCTTATGCATAACCCTCCTTCTCTCATCTCCATGCATTTGCTTTCGTTGTCCTATGTTGCCTGGAAAGGTCTCCCTCCTCACCTCCGCTTGTTGGATTCTCCGGCTTCCTATAAGACTCAATTCAAATCTGACTTTTTTTCTGAAGGATGACTTTCCTGGTCCTCCCAACTAGAAGAGTCTTTCTCTCTGAAAGTACTTTCCATTTTCATTGTATTATATCTTGTATGTAAATAGTTATTTGGACAATTTCTTCTCTATTAGATGTGAGCTCCTCAAAGGCAGGGACTGTATTTGCCCCCTTCTTATCTCTAGAATTTAGCACGCTGGCTAGCACATAGTAAGCCCCTCAATAAACGCTTGCTGCCTGACTGACCTGAGAGTCTCTGTAAGGACAAAATCCAACGTACTGAGATAGAATCAGGAAGCCAGCTGCAGTAGAAAGTCCAAGCCAAGAGAGGTCAGGATTAAGAGGCATTTGTTTCTCTGATGCAAGACTCCTCAAGGCCTTGTCCTTTTATGGGCATAGTATGCGTTCCCCACTCCTACCCTTCACCATCAGCATGGTGGTCCAACATATCCCCTCCTCACTCAGCCACATCAGTAAGCCCATGGGCTTACCATTCTCAAGACCAGAGTGTGTTGAGGTGAAAAGTTCCCACTAATTCCAAAGCATACATATTGCATGGTGGTTCCCACATCCTCTTAGTGAGCTCATATATCCCTACCACTCCATCATGTATTGTGGACAACTCTGTTGAAGAAACACTGGAGACAGACACATCAGTCTTCTTACTCTTCCACAATCAACCATGGTGGGCAAGAATTCAAGTAGATTAATCTGAGCTTCAGGTAAATCCAAATAACAAAGACTGGCAGACCAAGCATGGAGTGGACAGTGAGGAAATCATCTCCTGCTAATAAGAGAAGAGGCCTATCAACTTTACTGTGAATTTTTTAAAGATTTGATGAGTGCAGAGCTTACAAGAAGGAGGCTAGACCTGGTCCTCTATGCTCAAGGGCTTCCCAGAAGTAGGAGTCCTTATTTATTTGTCACTTAGGCTGTTCATAGAGTATGCCAGAAGTCTTCCTGGGTGGCCCTATCTCCTCTGAACGTAGATTACAAGAACTGTAGGCCATGAGATGAGGGTAGAAGCCACAGTTCATGGAGGCTTTATGAGTCTTAGTCCAGTAAAATACTCCAGTGCACAGTAGGATTACAGAGTTGTCCTGAGAGTAGGAAATTTTAGCAACTGCTTTTTCAATAACATATGCATATAGCCAAGCAGTATCTACCAGGGTGCCTACCATGTAGGCTAGGATTTTTTCCCCTAAAAGGCATGGAGGCTGTTACTGAAAAATTGGCCCAAGGGGCTTAAATAGCTCAGTCTCTTGTCCCAGCTTTCCATTCACACCTTTGTAGTGATGATTCCTCAGGGGTCTGCTTCAACAGATTGCTCCAGATCTAAGATTGAAGAGGAGGAAAGCTCCTGCTTGTAATACAGCAGGTAGTTACTGTTTTCCAGTCCCAGGTTGTCTGTTTAGTGGGCAGTAAGACAATACTGTCATATCCCTTGGTGGGAGGGGAGTGGGCCCACCATGTGCTGGTGATAAGGATAATCCCCAGGGCAGGGAAGGTGAAGAGTACTCCTCTACTGGGGAAAGAAAGGCAGGGTCCAAATTAGGCTCTAATTGGGCATAAATTAAACGCCAGGCTGAGGCAGAAACTGAGGTGTCTCTGGAGTGTTGAAACAAAGGTAGAAAACTGATTTCAGGAACAAAGATCTCAAGCCCTTCAGTAAGAATCAGTAGGCAATCTGCAAGAAATAACCGTGTTCTAGTCCTCTGGCACAATACCTCCCCAAGCCTCTGGGGGTGATGTTCTTTCTCAGCAATGTATTGGTGATTGATTTGCTAATATGGTAATCAATTGGATCAGCCAGAGACCTCTTCCTCACTTAGCTTTGCCAGTAGGACCATGGGATTGGATACTTGATCCAGTATCAAGATGACATTCTGATAGTTATGGACATGCCCATAGACATGGTACATTTTCTTCCTTGTTCTTCACCTTCCTGTTCCCACCCCCACCACAGTCACAAAGCACACCCACCTGTTGGTGCAGGCAAGTTTTTACCTCCACAAGTTAGCTGACTACATAATTTTAGACCACATTTTTGTCTCCCATTTTTTAACCACTTTTTTTTTACTAACATTAAAATATACTTGGGGTCACCACACCATTCCCTAGCCAATGAGCAGATGGAATGAACTAATTGAACTTTGAAGCAGTAGCACAAGGGTTATAATTTCTACCAGCAGAACAGCTGGTTACCACTATCTCCCCGTACTCCATTTTCTTCAATGTGATACAGGTCCCTTTTTTTCTGAATTGTGGATTCACACTACCATATCCAAGGTTAACCTATAAGAATTGGAATCCATATGGGCTATCTTAGAACTCAACCTTGATGCGCTCAAAGCTGCCTATAAATAGAGAGGAAATTACCCTCAAACCCTTAGACAATCTGTGTCCATTATCCAAAGGCATTGCTGTGCCCATCCAACCAACTCACCAAACCAGAGAAGAGCTCCACTGAGGCCTTACACAAGTAGTAGGGTCTTTCGTCTTTCAACTGGAACATCAGTGAAGGTCCACCCGTCCTTTCTCCAAAAGGCTTAGGAAAACTCTAAGCAATAAACACCATAACTTTGGTTCTCTTTAATACAATAGGTGACCAAGGAGAGTCTGTGATCTGTGAGAGCCTGCATTCTTACTGGAGATGTGAAACCATGGATTAGCTTGTGGACTGGAAGGGATGCGAGCTAGAAGAACAAACCTGGTAACCTAGATTGAGGTTTCTATATGCAATCCCCCACAAATCTTACCCTTATAGTCCAACAGACCACATAAGGTAAGGGATAATGTTAGTACCTTGTCCAATGCAAGTATAGATTCCATTCAAGAGGCAGAGAGTTGATAAAAAAAAACAACACCTTACTTTCAGCCTCACAAGTCAACCCATCAACCAAGTGTGGCAAGCCCATAGCATACCCTCATTGTATTCTCCCTTACTCCATTTCCCTCAGCTATGCCTACCTATTGTGAGACGAGTCTGTTGAGACTTTGACTTGACAATCCCAATTCATGTTGGCTTTGGATCCAAGCTTTCCTTTTTTAATTTGTTCACATGCTGGTTTGAAAACTTCACTCTTCTCTATGAATTACCTTCGCCTTCATTGACAGAGATTCTAGACCCTAAATCAAGCCCTACCCAGATTTTGAGAATTAAACTAGTAAATGCCTCTAGGCCTTAACTTCTATAACTGGGTAAGTTTGGGTATCTGAATTAGAAACACATCATTGTTTTTGTTTCCCATTTGCTCCCATGGTCAATGGCATAGTCCTACGATTATATTACTTTCTTTCCTTTTATATTTACCCAAATACTTTCTACTGGGCCTCCTCTCTCAGGTTCATGGCTTTCCACTCAAGGGTATTTTCTTGGTAGAGTGCTTCTCTGTCATCCCTTCCCTCAAATCCATGAATTTTTTTGTGCCATGGACCCCTTTTTCAAAATCATGTTTCTAAATGCATCATATACCATCTATCAGATTATGAAGGAAACCAATTATACTGGAATACAATTATTAAAATAAATTTTTTAAATATCCATAGACCTGTAGGTTAAGAATCTCTACAACAACTTTTGAACAAATAATATCCTACCATAGCTATATTCCAGGCAGGAAAGTTATTTTATCCTAGTGATGCCTAGGAGGTCACATTTATTTCTTCATATTAAATTATCAAGCTTTATTGATTACCCCCTTCTTATATTCTGTACATTGTTATACAGATGTCTACATCTTTGGTCTTCTGACATTCCCTATTTTCTCCCACAAATTTCTCAATGCCTTTTCTACTTTTATTCCATTATCGTACCTGATATCTTAAAGAGTAACTCAATTTATACTTTTAGCTGAGCAATTCCCATTTTCTTCCATTTCTAGCTCATGGACCTCTTGGTTAGACAAACACTTTCTTCCCAGTCCTCTCTTCAACCTTACCCAACAGCCTCTCATTCTGATATCCTTAACCATGGTTGGGAAAACCAAATCTTGTTCTTTGACGTCATCTATGTAGCCATCTAAGCACTGCTCACATTTTCTTTTCTCCATTAAGTTCCCAAGCTATCAATGGAAGGAGAGGGAACCACCGACTCCCCTAAGGGCTTCAGATATCTGACCAGGACTTCCTAGTCCCCATAGATACTTTTCAAGTTTCTTCTGATGGTTATCATGACACTATTAGTGAGTTGCAGCCTCTGGGTTTGATAAGTCTCATCTGGCTCTCCGTGAAGGCCTGGATACATACCCCAGGAAGTCAGTGCAACTCCCAATGGGTCATATTATGCCTACAGGCAACCACTTCCATACCACTCAGAATGGAGCTATCAGCTGCCATGATACCTCTTTCCCCTCTGAAACAAAACATAGCTTCCTTGTATCTGCTGAAACCTATGAATACTCTCGAGGTACCTTGTTGAGATTTTAAATGTATGGCGAGACCTCTATACCTGTTGTACGGCCCCAGAAATTAAGAATTCCCTTTCCCTTCCCTTTTACTAAGTAAGTGTCACATTCTCTCACTCATCAACTTCTTGATTACTTTTCCTTTCTATGTTTTTTTTTTACTTCCTGACTGACATCCTTCTTGGATTATTTCTTTTTCTTTTTTTTTTTTTTTAGGCAATTGGGGTTAAGTGACTTACCCAGAGTCACACAGCTAGTAAGTGTCAAGTGTCTGAGGCCGGATTTGAACTCAGGTCCTCCTGACTCCAAGGCCAGAGCTCTATCCACTGCGCCACCTAGCTGCCCCCGGATTATTTCTTAATTAAGTTAATTAATCCTGTATCTTGTTTGTAAATAGTTGTTCCAACATTTTCTCCTTATTATACTGTGAGCTACTTGAGAATAGGAATTCTCAGGTTTGGGATCTTTCTTTGTATGCAATTCCCAGCAGAAAGCAAACACAGGGCCTGATACACAGTGGGCATTTAATAAGTGCTCGTTGACTTGACTTCTTCCATCCCACCTAGGAGCCTTTCATCCTCCTTACTAAGTCAAACCATCCTCCTCAAGCAAAGGAGACGAAGTTTGCGTTTCAGAGACATCCTGTGATTGCCTCTGACAGTAAGATAGATATAACACAATCGTGGCAAGTCATTGGAATGCTTCCCTAGCTCTCTCCATGTATTATCTCCTGGTATAGAAGTGTGTTAGGGCTCTAAAATGAAACCTCAGCTCTCTATGACTTCCCACAAATAAATTCCCAGATCAACTCCAGTTCAGGGGCTGGTGACCACCACTTACTACAGCAAGTGTGCCTGGCCACACCTCTAAGCTTCCCTTTGTAAGCTAATTTGTCCAAGTGTGAGGATCAGTGAGCACCACTAGGTCTGCTGGCAGATCATCAGACCAAGGATTACCCAGGAAAAGACACAGATGAGGAAGGGGAGTTTGGACTTTTGAGTTTTGCTTTACCTGGATGAAAAATGATGGGCAATTCCTCTACAATCCCCTTCTTCCTACTTTTGTCGTGTGCAAGACTCTCACTGCAAGGTCCCTGAGGACAAGAGCTATCATTTTCTTGTCCTTGAACACCAGGATCTGGAAAATAAGATTCAAAGGTTAGGGGCCCAAAGACTAGAGGGAGAAAAGGCATTGATTGTACCAAGGGAGGAAGAAGGCAGGAGACCTGGATGCTAGACCAAGGCACACTGCTATATCTCACGGTTGCTTTGCCCATTTGTAGATGATAATATCATTCAATCTATACCCCAAGGTATATGAAGAGTAAGGGAATGTAGTTAGGTAGCACCAGGCGAGAGAGCCCTAAGCTTGAAGTCAGGAAGACTCCAGATCCAGCCTCAGGCCCTTACTAGCTGTGTGACCCTGATCAAGTCATTTTACCTCTGTTCACCTCAGTTTCCTCATCTATAAAATGGGGATAATGGCCCCTACCTACTAAAGTTGTAAGGACCAGATGAGATTATAATTGCAGAGTGCTTAGCACAATGCCTGGTACATAGTAAGGCTAATTACATTAATGTTAGCCATGTTAGCAATAGGAGACTGTCATTACAGGATTTTCACACACCTCTTCTTTGCATCCCAACCATTGCTCAGTTTCATTCTCCATTTCAATTTACCATCTATAGCTCACAATCTCAACTCCATTACCTTGGTCACCTCACCACCTTGTTTCTTACCACTCTCTTCTCACCCATTCCCATCATTATAGGAGAATATCCCTTCTTTTCCAGGCACTCAATCCAACCTCTTGTCATCCACAGATATAACTCTAGTTTTTACATGCCTTGATTTCCCCCAGAAATCACTTTGTGGCACCATCAATAGTACTGAGAAGCAACATTTAATGTGCGAGGAGGCAGCTCTCTATACATAAAGTGACTAAACTTTTATAATTTTGATAGAACATCCTCAATTTTTCATGATCTGCTCTTTAAGTGAACAAATATCCCTGAAACTCTTCTTTGCTGACCTTGGTTTTGAATCCCTTCAGGTGTGGACAGACAAACTGTAAAGTGCTTCATCTTGCTCTTTTCAATTCCCAAGCAAGTGATCTGGTAGTTAGTTCACAAGATCATTCAGTTTCTTCTGACAGTTGGTCTACTGTCCGGCCTCCTTTCTTGTAATATGGAGCTAACTTGGGAACAGGCAACCTGGTCTCCAGACTGCTTTGCATTTGCAAACATTTGAGGCTAAGGAAGTTTCCTTGACTCCAACTTTCCCAGTCTACTCCTGTCCCCTGGCCACCACCAGCCATCTGCTGTCAAAAACACTTCAGACGAGTCACTCTGCCTGGTGGGAATTGACCCAAATGCCTTCCAAAAAGCTTACCACCTCAGGATTCTTTGATTCAAAGATGAGTCTCGGGCTGAAGCTGCTGTTTCGAGAATCGCGCTGAGTGCAAGTCATGGGAATTGCCTGATAAATAACCAACTTTAATAAACTCATCATCATGGGCCAACTTATTGGATGCCCACAAGACAACAAAGCAGAAAAAAAATCAATCTAATTGTAAATCAGATCTAATAAGAAATACAAACCAACTTACATGATGACTTATACCATGATAGAGAAGTTTCTAGTAACCATGTTAAGGACAACTTTGGCCATATGCTAAAGATTTAGCCCTGGGCCTCAATCCAGGTGCCCATGATGACATCAAGGGAGGAGCAGCTGAAATCACAATTGATGCTGTTTGTTATTTTTCCTGAAGTCATTACCAGGCTACTGGTGGACAAAATGTATTGGTGGTATAAATATTGCCCTCCATTCCTGAAATTTTGCCATTGCGACTAATCAGAAGATATGAAATGGAATGATCATAAATTTAGAGCTAGGAGGGACCTTGGAGGCCTTCATTTTGCAGATGAGAAAACTGAGGCACACAGTTTAAGTGACTTGCCTAAGGTCACGCAGGTAATAAGTGAGAGAGGTGGGCTCTGAATCCAGGTCCTCTGACCCCAAATCCAGTGGCCCTTTCCACACTCTATCACCCTCCCTCTGGAACATCCTTATTATCATGATAGGAAAGGTTGAAAGTGCTAGGGATGGGGGGGGTGAAGATGTCTCAGGTGTGGTATGACAAGATCACATTCAAACATCTGAAAACCTCTCTTGGGGAAGAGGAAATAGATTCATTCTTCATGAGTCTAGAGGGCAAAATTAGAATCAATGAGGGGAAGTTAATTTCATAATAGCTAGCATTTATATATTTTAAGGTCTGCAAAGCACTTTTCATGTTATCTCATTTGATCCTCACAACAACCCTGTGGTAGGTGCTGTTATTCTCCCCATTTTAAAGATGAGGAAGTTGAGGCTAAGAGAGGTTAACCTACCTAGGGTCACCCAGCTAGCCAGTGTCTGTGGCAGGATTTGAAGTCATGTCTTCCTTACTGCAGGTCCAGTGCTCAATAGACTGCACCACATAGCTGCCTCTAGGCAGGATTACAGGGACATTTTAGAGAGTCATATTCTGGTTCAATATAAAGAATTTTCCTTTTTAAAAAAACTGATACCTTTTTTAGTTCATTTCTTAATATCAATATGAATGTAATGTGAAGGACTTCCTACCAGATCCATCCAACAGTTGAATAGGATATCTCAGGGAGTAGAGGAATTTTCTGTATCTAGTGGATGGAGCACTGGACCTGGAGTCAGTAAGCCCTGCATTTGAATCTAGGCTCAGAAACTTAGCAGCTGTGTGATCCTGGGCAAGTCACATAGCTAGCATTTTATACAGCCCCCTACATATGTTATTTCATTTAATCTTCACAACAATCCTATGAAGTGGGTGCTACTATTATCACCCCCTTTTACAGATGAGGAAACTGAGGCTGAGAGAGATCAAGTGACTTGTTCAGGATCGTCACACAGCTACTAAGTGTGCAACTCAGTTCTTCCTGATTCCAAGGCCAGGAATCTATACACCGCACCATCTGGCTGCCATAAAGGTGGTGGTAGTGATGGTAGTTGTTATAAATGCCCAAGGTGGAAGTCCAATTGGCAGGGGTACTGCCAGGGGATTCCTGTACTGGGTAACTAGATAACCCCTAAGGTCCCTTCCAGCTCCAACATTCAACATTCTATTCCATTCTACATATTGACACATAATATTGACTGATGATATTAAGACAAATAGAAGCTAGAAAAAGAGAGTGAGAAATAGTTATTCAGATGTGTTTAGAATCTCTTTACCTAGAAATTTTTTAAGGCAAATTGTTAAGTTTGCCACTTCCCACAGGCAAAGGGATAAACTAGGTGACTTTTTAAGCTTTTAAAAGCTTGAGTTTTTAATTTTCTAACCCTACAAGCAAGATGAGTGTGGAGACCTATCACCCCTGAGTAGAAGATGTAAATGTGGAGAACTGCTTATTTTGATTTTCTTGGGTACTAAATAAAGATGATGTAGTAGCAACTGGCATAGAGGTAGAAGGCTAGCCTTAGAGTCAGGAAGACCTGGCAGACCCAGAGTGATTGTGTGGCTAGGTGGTACTTTCGGCAATTCACTTTTCATTCCCCCATACAACTACCTGAGACCATAATTACAGAGGAGCTGCTGATTTTCACAGGTGGAGTAACCCTTCAAACTAGAAACCATGAGTTTCCTACAAAGATGACATTATATGTCTATGCCAAATGAGAGAGAGAGCAGAGGAAGAGAAAGAAAAAGAAGAAAGAGGAGGAAAGAAGAAAAGGAGAGGGGGGAGGTAGGCAGAGAGAGAGAGTGCTGGCATCTTCTTGGATAGTAGAATAAAAAAGCAAGTCTAAAACAGGAAAAATGTGTGTATTGAAGGCTTGATGAAATGAAAGATTTTCTAGCCCCTAAAGCTGGCCAAGAGTAGAATGGAAAGGAGTGAGTTCCTTCTCATTGGAAGTCTTTAAGCAAAGGCTGTGATGTCACTTATCAGATGGTTTGTAGATGAGATGCTTGTTCAGGAATGTGTTGGAATAGCCTCTGAGTTCTCTCCTAGCTCTGAAATTCTAGGATTTGGGGATTCTGATTTTTAAAAACCCTCAGTTTGAGTCCTCATTCCCACATATGCTATATAACAAGGACATTTCATTCACCTTTCTGCCACCTTCACTTTGATGGTAACAAGTGCATCTCTTTGGAGGCTAGGTTGCCTAGAGCTTAAGGAATTCTATGGTCCTTCTCATCTACATAAATTCACTAAGTTACTATCTTCAAAGGTCTTACAAAGGGGCACAGTAATATGCCGGCCACAGCTTTCATGTTGGTTCACGACCTCTTTGATCTGGTCTCCCCTCAATTCAGAGCCCATCGCTCTCTCCTTGAGGACATTTATCTGTTCAAAAATGCTTCTCACACTCAACTCTGACCTAGTAGGGAGAAAGACAAAGAAATATTGAGATCAGTTTATCCTGGACAGGAGGGGTGGTGGTGGTGTTAATCAAGGCAATAGTATTTAATTAACAAACTAAAATAAGAGATTAAAGAGTGCTGAAATCAAGGGAATTACAATTAAATTGAAAAACAAGATTTATACGCATTAAACATCTAAGAACAACAGAAAGACCTATATATATAATGAAGTGATAAATTAGATGGTATGCATTAGGGATTCTTTACCTTGTTTGTGACATGGACCCCTTTGGCCATCTGGTGAAACCTAGGGACCCCTCCTCTGAATTAATATTTCAAGTGCATAAAATGAAATATGTAGGATAACTTTAAAAAATCCTCTCTTTTAGCAAATAAGTAGAGTTCAGCAGAACAAATAACACATTGGAAATGTACAAAAATGCATGCCTCATTCTCAAGACTTTGTCTACAGTCTCCTGGACTGAATTTTACTTTCCTTGTGTCTTTCCTGGAATCTCCATACACTGATGCTGCCTCCCTTCCCTCTCCCTAGGCCCACTCTTCCAAGCTGCCTTTTGGTAGGATCCTAGGATGACAGAATCAAGAGCCTAAAGGGACCTTAGATATCATCAAGTTCAATGTCTTCATTTTACAAATGAGAAGACTGAGGCTAAGGGAGGTAAGGCTGGTAAGACAGGATTTGCACCCAGGGCTTCCTGACTCTGAATCCAGCACTCAATCCACTGTACTAGGCTGCCTCCCAAAATTTATCACTTTATCTGTCTCCTTACAACTTCAGTTTTACCCTCTGGTTACTACAGGGTCATTCTCATACGTTCTTTCCTATACTGACGGGTCCCTTAACTATGGTCCCTTACTTAGCCATTCACATCTGTCAAACATTTTTACCTACCCCAGCCCTGGCCTCTTTTCCACTGTTGTGTGTGCGTCCTATTGCTTCCCACCAGAACCATTAATGGAAATTTTTGTACCTGGGGCAAGTGTTACAAACATCTAGTTTGGAGGAGGCGGAGGAGAGGAAACAGAGGCCCTGAGACACTGGCATAAGGTCATTTGTGGCAAGGTCTCTATGGAGGGATTTAGGAAGGAGGGCTCACCTTGGCCCTCTATGATAACTAATTATTCCTGTTAAGTAGGTGTTAAGTTCTTTGTTCCTATACTACTGTCAGGACCTTCTAAATTTGGTGCCTCAAGTCACCCTATGATAGTGCCCATTCTGCCATCCACAACTTGGCACTAACACACTTTTTTTCTGGTAAACTCTCTTAACAGCAAAAAGAAAATCTGAGAACAGAGAAACAGAAAAAGGGAGTGCTAAGCTAGAAACCTAGAGATTCCAATAAAAGCCTTGGGAAGGTTTTGACCAAAGTGAAGTTTGAGTAAATGAAAATCACCAAGGCTGTCTTTATTTAAAACTGAGAACTGGGATAAAAGAAAAAAAAAAGTTAGGATGGCAGCTATTACAAGACAGTGAAGAAAGGAAGCTAATTGTATCTAAAGAGTCTGTTAGCTTTGAAAATGGGATCTGCTTGGATGTACACACAATATCACTAAAATGTAGCTGCTTTTTTAAAGACATCTACTTTGACTATAAAATGGTATTGAAAATTCATGGTTATCAGTCAGTGGGGGCTCAAATAGGCATCCACTGCCATGAATCTCACGCAGTGCTTTGTGTGCCCAGAGCAAACGGCTGCAGCTTAACCTCAATTTTAGGGGCAGCTTTTAGAAATGAGTAAATGCCTAGATAGCTAAATTGGCAAAACCAAAGCCATGAGCTGAAAGCTTTGCTGAAGGGGAAGATAGAGCAAATATAGATAAGAGAAACAGACATATAATAAAAACAGTGTCAGAAATCATTCTAAAATAGTACATATTGGTCCCTTCTTCTTCTGCAGTGCTGCTGAGCAGGGAGGGTGTCTACCATGAGCTGACTCCTCATGCTGACAAGCAGCAGGAGAGCATGTCAATTTCCAATGGCCGGTGGCTATTAGCCTATATGAGTGACAACCAGCAGAGTGAGTGGCCTGCCCCAGTGACAACTGGCCAACCAGCCATCATTGGCACTGTGCTCCAGAAACTCATAATAACACATCACCAGAGGGCAAAAATCAGTCTAAGTGAGGCACATTTTTATCCCGTGATTGATTCTAGCGGGGTTAGTTGTGGCAGTAACAATATCATAGCTCTCTCTTCACAGTTATGAAATGCTTTCAATATATATTTCCTCACCTGATCCTTGCCTCAATCTCAAGAGGTAGATGTTGTCATTTCAATTTTACAGGTGAGGAAAACTGAGTTTCAGAAATAATGACAGCCGATGTCATGGAACCAGTAGGTTGAACTAGGGTTCAAAAGCACAATTCTTCTGGCTTGGAGTTCAGGATTTTCCTACTATTTGGTACTATGAGTACCAAAGGAACATCACTGTAAGGAAAGGGTCTTGAATAGAGCAAGCCTTCTGAAAAAGTTTGCTCATTAAGTGTTACCTAAAAAGTCCAGTCCCCAGGGACCCAATTATACAAGGCTTCAGTGCGATAAAAATGCATATTCTATAATAGATGGATTTCAGCATGGAGTTAGCTAATACAAGGGATTATGGGAAAGGTGGTTCCCCCCCCCTTGCCTTTTTTGAAAGGGAAAACCAGACATTAAATCTGCTATCCAAAAGCCTTGTGAAGATTTTCATACCTCTGGTGTTCAGCTTCCATCTTCTAAAATAGAAACAAAAGATGAGGAAGCAGTTAGTTTTTTTTTTTCATTTATTCTAGAAAAGAAATTATTTGGGATCTAAGAATAAATAAATAACCTTTCCAACTCTGTCTTTTTGCTTAGGGAACTACACTCATCATTACTCCAGAGCCCAGATAAATGCTACTTGCTGGGGAAGGGGGCTAAGGATGGGGAAGTATTTTCCCTTCTCTGTTGATGCTTTCAGATTATCATAAGCTTCGGTCATCTGCAGAGATCCAAGATCACCTGCTTCATATCATAGCCATCTCTTATTTATGTAGGTCAGTGAGGAAAGACTTGGCACAGATAATCCAGAACCATATATAATCATATAATCCACCATGCGCACACATTTCATAAATATGCACAATACACAGGTGCCATTCCCCAACATGTGAGTGATTGGAAGTCTGGTTCAATGCTGCTTCTGAATACAAGAGGGAAGTCTTCCCTTGGACATGTCCAAGGTTATGGGAATTGGGGTGGGGTGGGGTGCTGTAAGTTATCCCCTTCACCCAATCTTTTCACCCACTGAAAACAAGCCTCCCTGCCCCCCTCCCTATCCCAGTAAAGAAAAAAGAAAGGAGGAAGGGACACTGTTGGTATCCATCAATACCATGCCCCCTTGGGAAGGTACCTTCTCATATCCTCTCCCCTTTCTAAGGTCCCTTTTGTATTGTCTTCCCCCATTAGAATGTAAGCTACTTGAGGGCAGGAACTGTCTTGTATCTCTAGTGCTGAGGACAGTACCTGGCACATAGTGGGCACTTAATGTGTAGTGGTACCTTGTTGCTTTGCATTAAGCTAAGAGTGTCAAGACCAGGTATTCTAGGCAGGGTGTCTCAATGCAGAGACAGAGTAGGTGGCTACTCATTCCATGGGACTTGTAGGATAGTGGAAAGCATGCCTGCCCAATAATCTTTCCCCCAACCAATTAAATTCTCATAAGTAAAAGTATGCTTTGAGGCATTGACTCTCCACAAGATCTATGTTAAAAATGCTAACAGCAGCTTAGGATTTAGGATAACATATTAACTCAGCAATCCATTAGCAGGACTTTTTATCAGATTGGCTCCAGTGAAGTAGGGTCTTGAAAGTATAACACCTGGGATAGGTAAGTTTGGATGAGCAGGGAGGGAAGTTTTGGAGCATGAGATAACACTGTAGTGTTTTACAGCGGACTCCTTGGTGAGAGACTAGCCCCAAGGCGAAGGAGAGACAATTCCAACCTGGAAAAGGGGAGGGGTGGTGCTGTCCAAACATGGCCTTCGGCAGCCCCTGGCTAAATGGCTAAGCATGAAGACTTTCAGGCATTTCAAACCCAAATCTCTCTTTGCATGGAACTGTTGAGA
The DNA here is from genome assembly GCF_900497805.2 of Vombatus ursinus. Lineage (NCBI taxonomy): Eukaryota > Metazoa > Chordata > Mammalia > Diprotodontia > Vombatidae > Vombatus > Vombatus ursinus. The sequence goes on from NW_020954551.1 coordinate 40,777,522, forward strand.
AGACTCAACTCCCTCTCTGGAAGCTGCCAAGCTTAATTTTTGGGGTGACAGACAGGGCTATGAGCCCTCTCTGATTGCCCTGAGAGGACTAGATCCGAGCCATGTAAGGGCTTTCTTGGCTCTCTTCTCTGCCCCTAGTTTGGCATGGGCTTTTGGAGGGGTTCATACGATCAATGATGTAAAGCTTGAAGGGGCCCCTTAGAAGTCACTGAGCCCACCCCCTCATTTTACATCTGAGATAACTGAGGCACTGAGAAGGTAAATTCATTCCCTAGAATTAAATAGCTAGTAAGTCCTATTCATTGCATCACGCAGCCTCTCTAAAGACAATGAGCATAGAGCTGTTCCAATCCAGCATACTAGGGGTAGGGTGGGGTGCTTAGACACTCAGACCCCTGCCTTCCGAGTCACTAAGGATGCTGAGCCCCCATTTCCATTTAAAGAGGCAAGGCAGGGAAGAATTTGGGCAGAAATCCAAGTGACCCATTCAGGAACATCCTGAAGCCCCCAGAGTGTCAAAGGATAAACTCCTAAAAGCCTCTCTAGGCATTGAGTAAGCCTGGTCTAATCTGTGTGCAAAACATCACAGGCTTCTAGAACACCATCCATATCTTTGCTAGTGTCCCTGGGATGAGTTTGTTGAGTTTTTTCTAAGAAACCACAATTATCCCTAAGAAGTTTGAACACTTGACCCCCCATCTTTCCATGGCAATAAATACCATATACATTTAGCCTTCAATAAAACTAGGTGGGGCCACAAACTAATTGGAGTGAATTTTGGCTGCATAAACATCAATAGGTATAGATCGAGCCCATAACATTTCCTAATAGCCCCCCTGAAGTCATCTCTCATGGAGCTAGGTCAAGGTCTAAGCATAAGTAGGTCTGAGAGCTCCACCTCCTCTTTCTGTGCCTTATGCCATGATGTTCAGCATCCTTACCCCATTCAAATCTGCTCTCAGGAAAGGTTCTGCTGTCCATAATTTATCCCTCAGGGCAAATATCAAATATTTGGGGGTTCCTTCTTTGGGGTGAGGGTGGGTTTGGCACATTGTCAGCTTCTTCTGTCTGTCACTGTGGTAGGAAAGGGTCTCTTCTCTGGGATGGGGATTTCAGGCTTTAGAAAATTTAATTTAACAATAATTTATTATGTTCTCTACTATATGGAAAATTGAATCTCACTACAGGAACAAAACAGAGAATGTAGATAGCTGCCTAAGTTGTCTTCGCGTAAGGCTGGCCGTGGGAAAGAGAATCTGGAAGCAAACATCCCCAACAGTTGACTGGACACTGTAGTAGCTATGTGGCCATCACTGGACGTAATGGGAATATAGGATTATAAATTGAGAGCTCGGAGAAACTTTAGAGGCTATCTAATCCAAACCCCTAATTTTACAGAGAATACTAAGGCTCAGGAATGTCACATGATTTGTCAGTGGTCACACACCTAGTCTGTATCAGAGGTGGGATTTTAATACAGACTGATGCCAAGTCCAGCATTCTATCCACTGTATGATGAAGATCCAGTTTAAAGATGGGCCCTGTCAACTCAGCCTGACTCTTAGGAGACTGGGTAATGGAGTTTGTTGCTATTACTCTTTTTTCCTTCTTTTTTTTGACCAGGCAATGGGGTTAAATGACTTGCCTAGGGTCACACAGCTAGTGTTATGTGTCTGAGGTCAGATTTGAACTCAAGTCCTCCTGAATCCAGGGCTGGTGCTCTATCCGCTGTGCCACCTAGCTGCCCCTGCTGTTATTTTCAAGCACATGCAGAATATCTAAATTAAATCCCCTGGGGCTGCCCTGAATCAGTCCAAGAACGTCTCAAATTGTCCTGGTTTCCCCCAGGTTTGAGGGTTGGCTTTCTAAAGTTCGTTGTCTATACCAGTGTCATGACCAGTCTTTACTGGGAAGACACTCTTTCCCCAACCACCACTGAGTAGGGAGCAGCTGAAAGTACAGGCCAGTATGCTTTTAGGGGTGACTCACAAGCCCAGTGAACTAAAGAATTCAGGAGAACAAATGAAGGGCCAGGGAAGAAAAAAAATACAAAACCCACTGATTACAAGAGAAACCATACACTCTGATCTTGAGCCATAGGAGGGGAAAATGAATTTCTAGCTACAGACTGTCACCCATAAGAATGCAAAACTTAATTTAAAAGATAATCTACAGAGAAACAGCCTGGCATTCTGGCCTTGAATTCAAATTCTACTTTTGATATATTGCTGGGCAAGTCACTTCACTTCTCAACGTACCCAGACAACTCTCTAAGACTAAAATTTGCAGAGGTTGTACCAATCTGCATTGGTTGAATACATTTCCTCACCAAAAGCTCCCCATGCTGATAAAATTGCAGATCCAATCCAAAATTTGAAAACAAAAAGACAATTGATACACAGAGGCTATAGCCACATAACTAAAGAAATTTTATAAAGTAGCATTATAACTTTTTTTCCTTTTCTTTGTATCCCCAGTGCCCAGCACAGTGCCTGGCACACAGAAGGTGCTTAATAAATGCATGTTGGTTTTACTTATTGACAAGGTGCAGCAGATAGAATGCCAAGCCTGGAGTCAGGAAGACCTGAGTTAAAATCCAACTTCAAACACTTACTAGCTGTGTGATCCTGGACAAGTCACTTAACCTCTGTCTGCCTCAGTTTCCTCAACCGTAAAATGGGGATCATAATAGCTCCTACTTCCCAGGACTATTGTTAGGATTGAAAAGAGGTAATTTTTGCAAAGTGCTTAGCACAGTGCCTGGTACATAGCAAGTGATTAATAAATGCTAATTCTCCCTCAATAAGAAGGAAATAAGTCGCATATAGTTGGGACTCAATAAATCCTTATTAAATTGAATTCGAGAGTAAAAATACTTTATATCTTACACCAGCTTCAGAGTTTGCAAGATGCTTGCATCCCTCTTTACTAAGGTTGATTCTCACCACTATCCCATTAAACAGTCTGGGCAGACATCCTGTGATCATTTTACAGAGAACGGAGGCTCAGCTCAGTTTAAGGATCTTGCCCAGGGTCGTCTGATTAGTGGCAGAGCTAGACCTACAATATAGATTCTCTGCTTCTTTATTCAGTGTTCGCTCCACTACCCCCATATCGCTTATGCAGTAGCTGGTCAACAATTTGGAAGGCCAGATATGTCTTTGTCATTTACTTAATTTACTTTTAAAAAAAATCTTAGAAGAAATACTACAGTGATATAAACAAAGTTGATTTGGAGATGTGGTAGAACTCTGGCTAAATGCAATGACCAATGTTAGTATCACAAGATCAATGTTAAAGGACCAATCTTTTATGCTATTAACAATCCATAAGCTGTGTGCTTTGTAAAAGTCTGTTGTTTCAACGTTTGTTGGGAGGTGATTGTTGTGTTCAAACAAAATATATCAGTAGATTTTTAAAATAAAAAAGCATTTTCGGGTCAAAAGCAAAGGGGTTGGGGGCAACTAGGTGGTGCAGTGGATAGAGTGTCAGCCCTAGAGTCAGGAGGACCTGAGTTCAAGTCTAGCCTCAGAAATATAACACTCACTAGCTGTGTGACTCTGGGCAGGTCACTTAACCCCAATTGCTTCATATATTAAAAAAAAAAAAGCAAAAGGGTCTTGAACACTGAGGGACACAATGAATGCATCAATGAAAAATCTAAAAATAGACATACATTAAATACAAAGGTCAGCTAATCAGTCAATTAGCATTTTTTATTTAGTACCTACTATGTGTCAGAGAGTAAGCTAAGGGCTGAGGATGCAAAGAAAGGTGAAAACAAACAGTTCTTGCTCTCAGGAAAGGTGAGCCATCTTTAAACAATACTATTTCACTTTGAAAATCACTAGGATGTGCTTCCTGAGAGTATATGACTTTTGTTGTTGGCTAACTACATACCTTTTTATGAGACTTCCAGTATCTATATTTCTCTGTGAGAAAAGAAAAAGAAATTAGATCCAAGAATAAAACACTCAATGTTTTAACTCTCCTGTGTCCCCCTCTCTTCTGCCACATTCATACTCTTGGGATTCTCTCATCCTTGCTGGCCACTTGCAAAGAAAGCAAGGTCACCTGAGTTCAAATTCAGCCTCAGATTAGACTTGACCCTAGGCAAGTCACTTAACCCCAATTGCTTCAACAACAAAAAAACAAAAACAAACAAAAAAGACAACAAAGAAAGGAAGGTATTTTGGTTTTGTTTAAAATATTGTGTTTATTTTTATGGTAGCAAAGAAATGGAAACAAAAACAGATACCCATCTACTGAGGGACAGGTAAACAAATGATGGTTCATGAATATAATGGAATATACCATAAAAATATGGTGAATTTGGAGAGGCATTGGAAGACTTATGTGAGCTGATGAAAGGTGAAGTAAGAAGAGCCTGGAAAATAATACACATAATGACTACAACAAGATAAATGGGAAAAATATAGCAACAACCAAATAATCAAAAGTGAATGAGGTGAAATTATAATGACCAGGGCAGGCCCCACAAAGGAGATATGAGAAAGCAAAGGGCAACTAGGTGATACAGTGGATGGAGCACTGAGGCTGAAGTCAGGAAAACCTGAGTTCAAATCCAACCTCAGACACTAGCTGCGTGACCCTGTGCAAATCACTTAACCCTGTTGGCCTCAGTTTCCTCATCAGTCAAATGAGCTGGAGAAAGAAATGGCAAACTACTTTGGTATCTTTGCCAAGAAAACCCCAAATGGGTCCATAAAAAGTCAGACGCGACTGAAATGACTGAACAACTACTTTCTTACAGAAGCGAGAGATCTGTGGGTGCTGTGGAACAGTGCATAAAATGTGAAACTTTTTCAATGTGTTGGCTAATTGTGCTGAACTGTTTCCCCCTTTTTTATTCTTCATTATAAGGGGTGGTTCTCTGGAATGAGGAGAGGGGAAAGATACATTGGGAAAATGTAGGTAAGATCAAAACAAAAGTATCCATTAAAATGCATTTTAAAAAAATAATCAATTATCAATTTCCTCCCCTCAACTGAAGGAGGGGAGATCTGGAGGACTTCCCATCTTCTCTTTGCCTTTGTAGCAGCCTCCCCAGATCATTTGATGGCAATGTCTGCATCAAAAGATCTAAGGACAGACTGAACGAAGACTCAAGTATCTCTAAATGAGTTCACTGGAAAAGCTATGGTCTAGCTAAAAAGAACATTTTGAGGATTCTGCAAAAGAACTTCCAAGGGCTGGAAGTTACCGCATTAAATTTTCAGTGGAAGCATTTGCACCTCAGAAATCTACAAATAAGTTTTGATTGTTGCTTTATTGATCGGTTAAAGTTCAGAAAGTGATGGAGACAATGCTGGTATCACAGATTAAAGTTAAAAGTGTGTCCTACATACATTTGTGGGATAGAGGTGGGCAGCAAAGCCACTTGTTAAATATTTATCAGCACATCCTTGCTTCTGGTTATAAATCTATAATCTCCTGGTCTACAAATGTAACATCTCCTTGACCAAGTGCTCTAAAATAAAGCCCTGTAACAATAGTGTGGGCTACCTGGATGCTGCAGAAAGCAAAGATAGAGTTAGGGAAAGACAGATTAAAAGAAGAAGTGACTTGCCCAGTGTCACAGAAACCTTTGAAGGGCTGGGGCTAGAAACCAGATTTCCTATCTCCTAGAAGCACAGCTCACATGTCTCACCTTAACTCTCCTTTCCCCAAAGGGTCAACATGATCTCAGCATCTGATTCAAATGAGGTCTTACTCTATATCTGGATCCCAACCCACTCCATACTTTCCACCCACATGCTTTAAAATTCATCAGACATTCCTTTCATCATTTGGCCAATTCCAGCCATCAAACTCTGCCCCCTCCTCTAGTTCATACCCCAAAGACTCAATTTCAAACTAATACCACAAAGAAAAGGAAAGGAAGAAAGAAGCCAACTGAATGGATCAGCATTTGAATGCCTTTTCTCTTTCCTTCCTCCTTCCATTCATCTTCTTTTAAAAAGTTTTTAAATTAAATTTTATTTTTTCCATCAATTAAAATCCATCTTCCCTCACCACTCTCCATTTTCATTCACTTTTAGCCAGATGGGAGTTTCTCTGTGTGACTTATCTACCTGCACATACCAGTTTGACTATATAAATAATAAGTTTAATTCAATTTTTAAAGACCAACTTCATGGGGTAGAAATTAGGCATTTGCATGCTTTTGGAATCATTCATCTGGCTGAATTTTTCACTTATAGGTTAGTTGGGCTTTGGTTCAGGCAGCTATCTCTGACGGTGAAGGAAATGTTTCATGTGCTGCTGTGGACATTGAGAACAGCAGCATGACATAATGTATAGTTAAGGAAAGCACTTTATTTTTGTTGTTGTTCAGTCTTTTTCAGTTGTGTCTAAATTTTTGTGATACCCTTTTAACACTTGGCCAGCTCTTGCCATCAGACTCTGCCCCTTCTCCTAGGTTTTCTTGGCAGAGATACTGGAGTAGTTTGCCATTTTCTTCTCCAGTTCATTTTACAGATGAGGAAACTGAGGCAAAGAGGGTTAAGTGACTTGCCCAGGGTCTCATAGCTAGTAAATGTCTGAAGTCAGATTTGAACTCAGGTCTTCCTGACTCCAGGCCTGGCACTCTATCTTCTGGGCCACCTAATTGCCCATAAAGCACCTTATAACTAGTGTCAAACATTGAGTTACTCTTTTCACTTTCTCTCTCCTCTCCTACTCTGACCACCTTGCTTTTTTGGTCTATTCTTGGTGAGTATGGACCCCCATCCCTCCACTCCTAGCTGGTTGTTTCCAGAATCTTGATTTTAAGGAAAATGCCCAGGCCAGTCATGTCCTCACCCTCTGACTCTCTAGACATTCTCAACATTGCCTCTGCCTGGGTCCCCCACCTTTTCATCTCCCTTTTTTGTGATGTCTGCTCCCATTAGAAGGGAAGGGGGTCGATGGGAGGCAAAGTAAACAGAAAGCTGGCCCTGGAATCAGGACAATCTGAGCTCAAATCCTGCCCTAAACATGTAGAGCAGTATGACCCTGAAGATGTCACTTTTCTTCTGTCTGACTTAGTTTCCTCATCAGTAAAATGAGGATAATAATAGTCCCTACCTCTTATAGTTGTTATAAGGAGAAAATGAGATAATATTTGTGAAGTGCTTTGCAAATCTTAAAGTGCTGTATAAATGCTAATGTTATTATTTTTATTATATTATATTATTACTACTTTATTATTATCATTATTATTCCTGAGGGCAGGGACTGTTCTTTCTAATTATATTTATATTCCCAGCACTTAGCTTAGGCCCTGGCACACAGTAAGTGTTTAATAAATGCTTATTGACTTGACTCATGGTACCTAGCACAGTTCTAGGAATATAGTATTAGGAGAGACTTGGCCAGTGTTTTATCTTGGTTCTGTTTGTGGAACCGCAGAGCTCAGTCTGGAAAATGTCTCTGCAGAGAAGAGCTTATGAGGGCTCAATGTCTTGCATTACTTTTTAGCTCACACAAGACGCTGAGGAACCCACTTTAAAAAAAATTTTTTAACAGTCATCATAAAAGCCAGGAGCATAGGGGTGTGTGTGTGTGTGTGTGTGTGACTGTCCAGGGACTGCCAAACACAAAGGGCCCGAGATAAAGGCCTAGGTAGGCAGAATAGTGGATAGAGTGCTACACTTTGACCAGTAAATCTGAATTCAGATACTCAGATGCTTACAAGCTGTATGACCCTAGGCAAGTCATTTAACACTCTTAAGTGCCTCTGAGGCTGTATGTTACCTAGTAGGCGCCAACCTGCCCTAATAGAGGGAGTTGCCCAGATATCAATGAAACCACAGGTACTATTCAAAAGTAGAACAACACTTATCCCTGAGCAGAAGCCCAGCTTGTGATTCTGGTGGGCAGAAAACTAGAGGGGCAAATCTTAGGAGACACAATGAAAGCAGACCTTAGGATAAAGAGGGACTGATGCATCCTTCCCCCACCTAAACCACAAATCCCTTAAATTTGTTAGATTACCCTGTAGAAGAGACGCTTCTGTGGATCAGACCCATTGAAAAAGTCGACTTAAGCTTGATTTTGAGCTGCCTGTGAACTTGACACTCCCCCTGGTGATGGAAATGAGTATATCTGTCCCGAGTCCTGACTGACGGCTCGAGATGGGTCCAGATTCACCCAGGTTCTTCCAGCACAGGAAGGCAAGTTGGAAAGGAGGAGAGTTCTAGGATGCGGCAAATGTCCATTTTCTGTTTTAATAAAACGTAGCATACTTGGATATCACTAGATATCACTGGATGTCATTAGTATTTGTTATAGTACAGAATTCAAACTGAGGCAGGAACTATTATGAATGGTTAGCTCTTGTCCTTTCGAAAGACACTCTCTGAGGAAGCCTCACCTCGGAACACTGCTCTCAGAAAGAAGATCCCTTGCCTGGGTCTACTGAAAGCTCTCAACTTAACCTAAGGATGAACAACACTAACTGGAAAATTCCATGTGGAAGGTAGCATACCAGGGATAATTCAATTCAATCTGGTCCATCTCAAATTAGCAAGTATTTATTAAGCACTGGAGATCTTGGGAGAGGAAGAAAATGAAGTTGTCTGGAGGTCTGGGTTCTAGTTCTAACTCAATAATAATTTGTTGTTGTTTGGTTGAGGCTGACTCTTCGTGACCCCATTTGGGGTTTTCTTGGCGGAGATACTGGAGTGGTTTGCCATTTCCTTCTCCAGTTCATTTTGCAGATGAGGAAACTGAGGCAAACAGGGTTAGCTGACTTGCCCAGGGTCACGAAAGCTAGTAAGCGTCTGAAGCCAGATTTGAACTCAAGTAGATGAGTCCTTCTGGACTTCAGGCCTGGCACTCTATCCACTGCACCACTTAGTTACCCCAGGAGAGAAATAGAGGACTTCCAGTCCTCTATACATAATACAAAATATATATGTGTATATATACATATACACAAATACATAATTTGTATCTCTGCATTTCATCTTATCTTCCATTCTGAATAATTATTGTAGCTTTTATGCAGCTACTTCATGTTCGTTGCATATTTAGCACGCATTATTCTCCCACCAAACTATGAAGTTATGATAGGAGGGCAAGCTTATTTATCAATTTAGCTCCCACAGCACCTAGAAGGGGGCTTCCTGCTTAGTAGGCACTTAATGGTTGTTGAAGGAATCAGGTGTTTGCCTTCGGGTAGAGTAGTTATACAATAGTTTTTTCACAACCCATTTCATTACTCAATTAAATTCTCTTTTGTGTGGTTCACCAACGGTTTTTTTATGTATCTTTCTTTTTTATCTCTGCAATAGCAACATAAGCTCCTCAAAGATCATCATGATGAGCTTTTTTCTAACCCCTACAATGCCCAGAAAAGTCCTGAACAATAATGATGATAATAATAATAATTTGTTGTTATTGTTGTTCAGTCCTTTCAGTTGTGTCTGCCTCTCCATGACCCCATTGAAGTTTTCTTGGCAAAGATACTGGAATGGTTTACATTTCTTTTTCCTGCTCATTTTACGGATAAGGAAACTGAGGCAATCAGGGTTAAGTGATTTGCCCAGAGTCACACAGCTAATGAGTGTCTGAGGCTGGATTTGAACTCACAAAGATCAGACTTCCTAACTCCAGGCCTGGAGCTCTATCCACTGTAACACCTAGCTGCTTCTAAAAAAATTTCTTTTGATTTTAGGAACTAAAAAAATAATAGTATGCTCGAAAATGATCACACCAAGACTTTTTAATCAATAGATAACCTTTGCTTCGTAATAGGTGCTTCTAAACATCAAAATGAATTGATCCACTGTGAATCAAGCAAAAAGCTTCAATGCAGCAGGGTCCATCAGCCTGGGGCCAGCAGATAATGATGCTGGATCCCTAGCCTCCTTCCTTTCCACTATTATACACCTTCCTCTTTCAAACCCCCACTATGGTCAAAGCAGACCACCACTTCTTTCACCACCTTGCCCTCTCTGCTGCTTCCCTGACTTGTGTAGGTCATTAGGGAACTCTCCTTATTTATTTTTTATGGACTATTTAGCATCGATTATCTTAATGCCTTGAAGGAAAGGCAACCCCTGGGTGGTCTTTGTAAAGTTATCAGTTTGGGGACCTCTACCTTGATTTGGACTGCCTTGACATGAATTTAACAGAAACATTTTCAGCTACAATCCCCATGAGTCGAATGGCTTAGAGAGGAAAATCTAAGACTCTTTTGTTTGTACCTTCTGTTCCAGAATGTTGTTCACAACCCATGTTCCACCAGTAGATGTCATCGTAGGAATCAGAAAAACCAACAGGGTGTGGGCTTAGCTCGTAGTTAAGATAAAATTGTTAAGAACTGGAGGACAGCTTGGCCACATTCTGTCTTACCCCAAGGTCACACTGCCTGGTATGTGTGTCCTTGAAGGAAGGGCTATTTTGTTTTTGATTTCATATTCCCAGTCAAATATAACTGCAGGTATTACAGTTGACTATTACCTATAGTCCCAAATTCCCCACCTTGGGCACAGACTTATAGGATCTGAGAGCAAGAAAATGCCCCAGAAGCTGTCCAGTTCAACCTATGCCTGACCAAGAATCTCTTTGTTGTCGTTCAGTTGTTGTCATGTCCAACTCTTCATGACCCCCATTTGGGGTTTTCTTGGCAAAGATACTGCAGCGATTTGCCATTTCCTTTTCCAGCTCATTTTACAGGTGAGGAAAGGGAGGCAAATGGAGGTAAGTGACTTGCCCAGGGTCACACAGCTAGGAAGTAGATTTTAACTCAGGTCTTCTTGATTTCAGCGCTGGCACTCTGTGCACTATGGCGCCACCTAGCACCTAAGACTCCCTTTACAACACCCAAACTAGACCTTCAACCAAGGGGAACCCACTGCCTCCCAAGTTCATTACCGTTCTGATTAGCTCTAATTTTTAGGAAGCTTTTCCTTACATGAGCCTTAATCTGCATCTCTGCCAGATTCACCCACTGCTTCTAGTTCTGCCCTCTCAAACTGAACAGAACTCATCTAAACTCTCTTCCATGTGATAACCCTCAAAATAGTTGAGGCTTGCTGTGGAATCCCCCCATCCAAGTTTTTTCCTCTCTAGAATAAACACCTCTACCTCCCTCAGGCACTTATCATCATAAGACACGTTTAACAAAGTCAACAGACATCGGGTCAGACAAATCAACACATTGATCAGGCTTGAAAATCTGTCTCATTCTGCACCTCTAGTTAATCATCTCTCTACCAAAAGGTAGCTAGGTGGGGCAGTGGATAGAGTGTTGAGCCTTGAGTTAAGAAGACATTTCCCTGAGTTCAAATCTGGCCTTAGACGTTAGTTGTGTGACCACCTGGACAAGTCACTTAATGCTGTTTGCCTCAATTTCCTCATCTGTAAAATGAGCTGGAGAAGGAAATGGCAAACCATTCCAGTGTCTCTGCCAAGAAAACCTCAAATGGGGTCACAAAGAGTCAGAAAGGACTAAACAATAACAAAAACCAAAAGACAATCCCTTTCTGCCTATCTTTACGGGCTCCCTCTTCATGCACTCTGTACTTCAGCCAAACTAACCTAACTTGCTATTTCATGCACAGGATATTCCATCTCCTGCCTCCCTCCATACCTTTTGTACATACGGGCTTTTCCCCAGGTCTGGAATACTTTCCCACCTCACCCTCACCCTTTTGGAACCTGTAGTTCCCCTCCAAGAGCCACCTCCTTCAAAGTGCCTTTCCTGATTCCCCCAGTTATTAGCACCCTCTCTTTCCTTTATCACATTGTATTTTGCAAAATTCTGTATTTGTCTTTATGTTTGAATGCGTTATATAACCCCCTCTCTCCCCAGTGGACAGAGACTGTCGTTTTTCTTTTTGAATTCCCAATGGCTAGCACAATAGTGCCTGGCATACAGTAGATATATTATAAATGCTTATTGTTTAATAAATGCTGGCACACAGTAGGTATTTCAAAACTGCTTGTTGATCAATGGACAGAGTTAACTTTTTTTAGCTATAATATTACACTGTTGCCTTATGTAGAACTTTCAGTCCATAAAAACTCCTAGATCTTTTTTCCTTGGGACTTCGTTCTAGCTCCATTTTTCCCATTGTATGTTTGTGATGTTGATTTTTTTTGAACTCATGTATGGGACTTCATATTTAGCCCTTGTTAAATTTGGCTTGATGGGATCTTTTTGGATTCAGCTTCTGTCACCTGACATTTGCTTAGAACTCTCCCTCTTCAAATTTTCTCTCGTTCATAGATGTGATAAGCATGCTTTCTCTGCCTCCGCGGAGTCACTGAGAAAAACATCAAATAAGTTTGCTGGGGGGCATTTCATTAGAGATCTGTCTCAAGGTTGACAGTGATCTATTAATGACTGCTCTTTGAGTTTAGACATTCAACCAGGTGCAAAATCACTTAACTGTACACACCTAGCTCATTTCTCTCCATCTTCTCCTCAAGCATCGCACAAGAAACTATGTCAAATGCTTTGCTGATGTCTAAGTATACTATACCTATACTCTATCAACATTCCCCTTATCTATCAGTCTAGTTAACCCATCAAAAAGGAAATGAATTTATTCTAGCATGACCTGCTTTGGATGAAGCCACACTGAAGGCTTTCAGTGAACACTGCATCCGTAAGTGCTCATAACTGTATTGGGATATTGTAGATTTTAAGCCAGGAACAGAAGTCAACTTCACTAGTCTATAGTTTGTAGACTCCAGCCTCTTCCCTTTAGTGAAAAACAATACTTGCCCTTCTCTAATTCCGTGGAAGTAACACTCTCGTCATCTCAGATCTTTCAATACTTGCTATAATGTAGCTTCCCTGGGCCGGGTGAGTTGAATTTGTTGAAGGTAGGTACTGTGAAAACAACTTTTATTTATAAGATCAGAGATTCAAATAGAGCTGGAAGGGACCTCCAAGGCAGCTGGTCTAACTTCCTCATTTTCCAGATGAGCTCAGTGAGGCCCAGGGAAAGTGAGTAACTTTCCCAAGGCCCCGTAGGTAAATAAGCAGCAGAGACTGTATTCTTGCATCTCTGTTCCCCGCTAACTATTGTTCTAATCTTCACTCTTCTTGGAAGAAAAATTCAAGTCAAAACAAAAGATGAGTAATTTGGCTTTCTTTCTTTCTTTCTTTCTTTCTTTCTTTCTTTCTTTCTTTCTTTCTCTCTTTCTTCGATTTAATCAGGGTAGGAATCTCTAATTGGCAGCTAGATGGCACCATAGTGCACAGAGTGGGAGGGCTGCAGTCAGGAAGACTCATCTCCCTGATTTCAAATCTGGCCTCAGATACTTACTAGCTAGGTGACCCTGGGCAAATCACTTAACCCTGTTTGCCTCGTTTTCCTCATCTGTAAAATGAGCTTGGGAAGGAAATGGTAGACCACTCCAGTCTCTTTCCCAAGAAAACCCCAAATCGGGTCACAAAGAGCCAGACATGACTGAAAAAATAGCTGAACAACAGGAATTCCTTTGACCAAGGCAGATTAGCAACTCCTCTGAAATTTATAACCTTAGATACCTGACCCGGAGGGACTAAACAAGTAAGTGACTTGGCACTATGGTCCCATAGCTACAAGGTATCCTTACAAGCCTTTCCTTGACTATTCCCCAGTGGCTCGCTCTGCCTTCTGACTATTGTCTTTTATCCTCATTCCATCCACCCTTGACAGAAATCTTATTCCTTCTTTGACCATCCTGTTTACCCAAACATGGCCAAAAAAAAGCCCTCACCAAAGATCCTTATGTAAGGGCATAGGAGTAGGACCTTTCTGAACACTGAGTGCCTTAGGGATGAGCAATCTTGTTTGTCTGGAGAACAAATGAACCTGGACAATGGGAGTCAGGACCACGGGTGGGTCAAGAAGGAGGAAGGAGAGAAAGGGAGGGGAGGAAAAAAGTAGCAGAGATGGAAACAGGGAAAAAGGAGGGAAAGGGTCATGCAGTCAGATGTGGGGAAGTATCAACAAGACTCATCTTAATATTACCTGAATACCACAGAGTATCCTAGTGGCTGCTTCCAATCCAGGACACCAGGGAGGGCAAAGTCTCTTCTGAACCCTGAAAAAAATGTAACATTGGCTGTTCTCCCCTTCTTTTTCTGTGTGTTTGATGACACCCCCCCTTTTTCTGTGTCACTTCCTGGTTTGAGGCTACTACTGCCCATCCCTCTCTCTCTCTGTGTCTCTCTCTCTCTGTCTCTGTCTCTCTCACTCTCACACACACACACACACACACACACACACACTCTCAAACATCTTAATTCATGATTACCTCACTTAGGGTTTATGCATTTTAAGTATGATCTCCCATTATCAAAAGAAAGGCTAGATATCCTAAAAGGGGGGTTTCAGACTTTAAGAAGCAGGAATGGAAAGACTTTGGTTGGGGCAGAAAAGGAGGAAAGACACTTACTTCCCCACTGTCCATGAATGAAATCATATCACTGACAATGTCCCCTTTCTCTGCTGTGCATAAACCCGTGCCTATTTCTGTTACAGATCCTTCAGTTTGCAATGGTTTCTAGAGATCTTGTCCAAAACATCCTTGGAAAGTATGTACATGTATGTATGTATGAAGAATCCATAACTAATGCAAAAAATCACTTCAATTCACTTGTTTTGTAATTTCAGATTTGCATATACTATCCTGATTTTGATTCTGATAAAGTCAAGAATGCTCGAGTTAAAATCATTACCCATTAATTACAACTGTAATGAAAAAAGTGACTTTCAAATTGGAAAAGTAAGGTATCATATACATATACACACATATACGTATATACATATATTCTTTATTCTTGAATGTAATTTTCAGTTAGTTCTCAATTATATGTGATAATAGAAGGGGATGGTGTTTACTAATCATAATCATAATAGCTAATATTTATATAGCATTTTCTAAGGGCCAGGTTTTGCTAAGGGTTTTACAATTATTATCTCATTTAATCCTCACAACAACCCCAGGAGGTAAGTGCTACTATATTTTCTATTTTACAGATGAGGAAATTGAGGCAAACAGAGGTTAAGTGACTTGCCCAAGGTCAAGTATAGTAAGTAGTTTAGTAAGTGTCTGAAGCTAGATTTGAACTCTGGTCTTCCTGACTCCAGTCCCAATGCTCTATATCCCCTAGACCACCTAGCAGTCGTGATTGAGATCCATGAACTAACACCTTCTGGAGCCTTCTCATCCTTCCTCTCTCCATGTAAATCAAGTGTGTGGTCACTAATGTGGTAGGACATTGAAGTTATTAAAAGATTCTCCTTCCCAAAGAGACCTGCCAGGTGGTTTGGAGTAGTAACATAAAAGACCCTTGTTAAAAATGCAATTTTGACCAAGTCTCTCATGCTATTCTTGTGTGCATGATAGACAAGGGCTGCACAATAGTAGAATTAGGGAGACTAAAACTGATTTTGCATGGCCAGATCCAAGGTCATGAACAGTTTTTGATTACTGACTTCCAAGGAGGGGTCTCTAGTGAAAAGGTTCAGGGATCTGTGCTTGGCTTTGAGTTAATAGTTTGTTTTTTTTCTTTTAATCAATGACCTGGATAAAGGCATATATGATATGCTTATCAACTTTACAGAAGGTATATAAAGGTGAGAGGGGCTACTATATTAGATGATTCAGGATTCAAAGGCAGGAACAAGGAATGGAAACTAAGAAGACAAAATGTAATATGGATAAATATAAAGTTGTATACTAGGGTTCAAAAAACCAATTTCACAAGCACAAGATGGAAAAAGTGTGCCTGTGGACAGCAGTTCATCTAATGAGGATCTTGGGGTATTGGTGGACTTCAAGCTCCATAAGTCAACAAGGTGATGATATAGCCAAAAAAGACTAATGATTTTAAGGTAAATTGAGAGGCAGTATTCAAGCCCAGGGAGGCAATATAGTCCCTTATATGTCTCTGCACTGGCCAGACAACATCAGCAGTATTATGTTTGACTCTGAGCACCGCATTTTGGGAAAGATATTGATAAATTGGAGATCATCCAGAGGCAATCAGAATAAAGGGTCTAGGGTCATACAATATAAGAATCAGTTGAAGGAACAGGTTTAACCTGGGGAAGAAAAGACCTGGAGTGGGGAGAGGGGCAAGGGACAGGACATGATAGCTATCTTTAAGTATTTGAAGGACTGTCCTACTTTGTCTTGCTTAGTACCTGAGGAGCAATGGGTAATAGTTTACAAACAGACAGAATTTAGCCTTGATATAAAAACTTCCTAATGATTCAAATGACCCCAAAGTAGAGTGCGCTGCCTCAGGAGGAAGCAAAGGTTTGAAACCATTTGTGGGCATGTTTCAGAGCAGTCCTTTTTCCTAGGTGGGGTGCACTAGATGGCTTCTCAGGTCCCTTCCACATTAGAGGCTACAATTTTAATGCTGTGTGAAAATGCAAGTATGTTATCTCAGAGGGGGTAGCCCGTCATAACTGATGTGATGCCATAGAATGAGCACTGAGCCAAAGAATCAGGATGTCTGTATTCTAGAGCCAGTGGTACCATTTTAAGAGAGAGCTTCTCTTCTGTTTCCTCATCTAGAACACTGAGGGGGTTACTGATGCTAGTGCCCTGCCTCCCAAACTAACTTGTATTTAATTAAATATGTGTGTGTGTGTGTGTGTGTGTATAAATGCACATACATATAAATATATATACATATACCAACTTCCCTGGCTTCTTTTAAGCTCCAGCTAAAATCTCATCTATAGGCCATTCCCAACCCCTCCTAATTCTAGTGCCTTCCATCTATTTAATTATTTTTTATTTATCTTGTATATAGCTTGCTCTGTATATATTTGTTTGTATGTTGTTTTCCCCATTGGACTGTAAGCTCCTTGAGGGCAAAGACTGTCTTTTGCCACCTTTTGTATTCCCAGAACTTAGTACAGTGCCTGGCACATAGTAGGCATTTAACAAATGTTTATTGATTTACATATAGACATATGTGTGTGTATATACATAGTAACACTGTAGATTAACATATGCACATACATATGTATAGATACAATGCCTGTATTAACATATGCACATTTGCACGTATTCATAAACACATGCAGATTTAATATTCATATTTGCACTTATCCACATTCTATTTTTATACGTTCTCGTTGTGTCTATTAGAATATGCTTGCTTCATTCTGCATATTTATTTATATGCCCAGGCCCTACCTAGCACGAACCCTAGCACGTGAGAGACGCTTAATATTTGTTGATGGACTTCTAAAATCCCTCCTAGCTCTAACATTTTATGCTTTATCCCAAACCTGTTATCACAGACTTTTTCATCAGTGTAATTTAAGAGGTAAAGGGTAGAGTCCTGACAGAATAAGACACATGGAAGAGGAATGGGGGTAGGGGCTGCTTGGGGGCACAATTACCTGGGGTGTGTGACTAGTATCAAAAGAAAGACAACTATTGTCTACTTTGTCCTTTTAAAGGGGTCAGACTGGCCTAAGCTACTTGAGCATTTCATCAGTTCACTGAGGGTGCATTCATTTATCAGTACTTAGTGTTAGTACTTGCTGAGTTGGGACAATTGTTCTGGGTCCCACTCTTGGGGTGGAGGATGGGAAAGGTAGGAGTTGGGTCTCACTCACACCCGACGGGAACTTGGCCCCTGGAGGTTTGGATTGACTCAGAGAAGCAGTTAAGAGGGAGGAGATACACCAACTTATGCTAAGGAAGTACAGGGGAACCCCTCAAGTGCTTAGCACACAAAGACTACCTACCTCTGTCATCAAGGTAAAATGGGTGGGACTTGAGACTGGCTGCCTGGTAACAGCACCCCCTCCCTGCTTTTCCATAAGTACCCCTCAGTAGAGCATGGTGTACCTTTGTGACATCTCTTTTCCTCTTAAAGGCTGTTTGTCATACCCGATGTGAGTGAACGTTCCATAGCTAGATGGGGAAAGGGACCACACTTTGGATCCACACCTACATAACCTACACCCGCTTCTTAAACATTTTCTGCTGGTGACCCCTTCAGCAGGGCAGTGTTAGGTAGCATTGCGAGGCCTGAGGGAATGCACAGTGCAAAGTGCTTTGTGTTCAGAATCAAGGCTGCAGTGAATAACACCGGCAGGTGCTGCCAGAAACACCTCAGATTCATTACGTGTCTGATTTTTAATGAATTTTTGGTGGTTGCACATTCAGAAACCTTTTACTGTTGCCAAATTTTTCGAGAACCCATGCGACCCACAGTTTAAGAAGCGCTGCTCTAGAGAAAGTAACCTCCAATGGGCTAATGTTAAAACTATGTATGCTACCCTTTTATTCTCTACTATTAGTAGAGATTAGTTAAGGAGATCAGCTAGTTGAGCCCTTGGGAACTGAGAGAAAATACTTCTTTGAAGAGGTGTGTTCAAAGGCAGGGGCTGGGAAAGTTAACTTAGGAAGTGAGTCACTGAGTCTTCCATGACTATGCCTAATACATATTTCATTGAATGAACTGGAAGGAACCTCAGAAGCCGAAGCCTGCTCATTTTACAGATGAGAAAACAATGGCCCACAGAGATGAATGAGCTCCATAAGGCTACATTGCTAGTCTACGGCAGAGCAGGGACCCAGGTCTTCTGAC
This sequence comes from Vombatus ursinus, assembly GCF_900497805.2. NCBI lineage: Eukaryota > Metazoa > Chordata > Mammalia > Diprotodontia > Vombatidae > Vombatus > Vombatus ursinus. The sequence goes on from NW_020954551.1 coordinate 40,796,099, forward strand.
TCTCAGCCTCACAGGATGTTCATGCTGGAAGGGGCCTTCGGAGACCATTTAGGTCAGGTTTTTCATTTTAGAGATGAAACAGATCGAGATCCAGGGAAGTGATTTGGCCTGGGTTCACACTGCTGCTAAGCAGCAGTTAGGACACAAACCCACGTCTTTTGATCCCAAGTTCTGTGCTCTGCTCACTACGGCATGGCCTCCAAAACCCAGCATCATCTAAAGAAAGGGCTTTGCTTGGCTGAGTGAGCTGGGAATATGGCTTGGTTCTTAACCCGCCTCAGAAAATGCAGGAGGGCAGGTACAAAGAGAGTATTTTCCTCCATATATTCAGGAGGGTCATTTTGCTAGTGCCTTCCCACTGAAGGAGAAAAACTGGTTTGTAGACAGGGAATGATCAAACTTAATATGTGCAGTGCCCTACATTAAATACCATGGAAGAGACAAAGAAATAGAAAAAGGTGATCCCTGTCTTCATGGAGAGAACAGTCTAGCCCCTAATCTAATTGGGGAGAAACGGGTCCATTTAAAAACGATATTTAAAAGCATATGTCAATTCTTACAATAGCTAGCAGTTATCCTATCTAATTTGATCCTAGCAAGCGTATGAGGTACTATCATTATCCTCACTCTATAGAGAGGTTATAGACTGAGAGATTAAGGCAGAATTTGAACCTCAGGTCTGACTCTTCACAACCTATCCTTCTGTGGCATATGGTCGCCATTGTAACAAACACAAAAATAAATATGAGCGTGTGCAGGGCTGCTTGATGTGGGCTGACTTAATTAGGAAACGCTCATGGAGAGGGTGGGGCTCAAGATTGAAAGGGTGGTGGGAACGGAAGAAAAAGGGTCAAAAGTCTGGAGGCAGAGAGAGCTATGAAAAGCCTGTTCAGTCCATGAGCCTGATTGAAACAGAAGCCTCAAGTAGAGTTGGTAGGAAACGAGATTGGAGAGATTACTTGGGGTCATTACCTAGGCTACAGGCTTTGAGCAGGAAGATTATTCTTACAGCCAGTCTTGTTCAGTGTATACACTGGAATGGGGAAGGGGAGAGGGAGGCCGCAGGCATGGAAAGCAGGTCATAGTAACTCTGGTTACAAGTTAATAGTAACCTGTGACTGGAGGGCAGCACTGGTACAATGGGGAGTGCTGAACTGGAGTCACAGGACCTGAGTTCAAATCCCATCTCTGACACTCCCTGCGTGGAAATAACAGAGTGACTTCTTCCCTGTGCCTGTCATCTGTAAAATGAGGGCAATGACCTAGGTGACCTCCATGGTCCCTCCCAGCTCTAAATCTATGATTCTATGAACCACTCCAGGTCTGAAGTAAGAAAGGGTTGGAGGTTGGTGATGAAAAGGAATGTGAGAACAAGCTTTCTATGGAATGGTCTTCAATCCATTTTGGCTTTTCTGCAGATCAAAATAGTCCTTTCAAAAGTAAACCTTTCTTGGGGGCAGTGTTGGACTAGCTGTGTGACCCTGGCCAAGTCACTTAACCTCTCTCACTCAGTTTCCTAGTCTGTAAAAATGAGGATAATAATACCTACCTCCCAGGGCTGCTGTGATGATTAAATGAGAGAGCACACATAAAGTGCTCGGCAAGTCTTAAAGCAGTAAATAAACACAAGCTATTATTACTCATGTCAGAAAGACTGAAAACCCCACTTGCCCACATTAAATTTTCAGTGTCTATGACTCCACCCTATATTTTCCTTCTATGGTGAAAGCAATATTCTAAGTCTTTGCCTTATGCAGGATAGATGTTTTTCCTCAAACAGTACTTAAATTGTCTTTGAGATCTAATTGGCTCAGGGGACTAAGGCTCATGCCATTGATAGTTTCCTGGCCACCTGAATGCAAAAAAATCACCTGGACAGCAGGGGCCAGCAGCATGACCAACACTGGCACAAGAAAACTATGCTCAGCTGAATCAAGCCTGTGTCCTCAACGAATGTCCTTCCCCCGCTGAGGCTAAATCACTATGCTTTGGTTAACTGTCTCATTCCATTGCAATCTCAAACCTGAGGTACTAGCCTGGAGCTCTGCAAGGAGCCCTTCCTTTTTACCCCCTAAAGCTGGCCTTCTTTTGGACATATCTTCAGTTGATCCTGCATGTACTGTTTGTTCACGGCTATTTGCCTGCTCTCTCTCCCATCAGACTGTGAGGTCCTTAAGGGATGGTTTTTGCCTTTGTATCCCTAGCACTTAACAGTGCCTGGCATTTGGAAGTCAATAAATAAATGCATGTTGACTTGGCTTGGCCTGCTATGCCCTCCGCTAGACCCTTGACTCAGTACTAGGTACTATCAAATATATCTCTGCAAGTCAATTTGAAGAGTATACTACTCATTTGGGCCATTTCTCATGGCAGTTTTTCCAAAGGTTTAGAGAATCTGCAGCCCAGACACGGGATGATGCAGTAACATAAAATGGCAGGTAAAGTTATTTTAAAAGAGACATCTATATTTCTTTTATGACAAAGGCACCTGAACCGCTACAGTGAAACAGTCCTAGGTTCTCTTCCGAGAAAACCAAAACCACTGCAAATTTTAGAGTACCAAGGGAGAATTTAAACTCAACCTATGAAAATGTTTTGATCAAAACCTGAATAAGAGCTATTGCTGATCATTTACATATCTAAGTTTCTATAGAAACCCATCTGTGTTTGGCATCCATCTGATCTGTTCTTTAGGTAGTGGTTGCCACAGCAACTGATACTCTACAGTCTCTTCCTGAGTGATAACTGTCTGAGATGAGTGTTTTGAGATGTCTGCAATACATATGGGGCAATGAGGACTTCTAAGACATTTTCAAGCCTTAACTCCCAGAGGGTTTTTAAAACCTACCTGGTTTTTCCTTAAGGGATTTGGCTTGGCAATTAATTAGGAGTCTGGGTCGGGGCCAGATGTGTCTAGGAATTATTCAACCAATTGGGCAAAGTGCACAGTAGAGTTTGTGGTTTGGGGTTAACTGTTACAACCACAGGCGTGTAAGAGAAATGTGAAGACTGTACATTGGAACACCTTTATTTTCTCTTTAGTTCCCCTTTTCCTGTTCAATATTCAATCATATTCAGGATACTGACCAACACTTTCCACTAAAAAGGTCAAGCCCCAAATTAGCTTCTTTCTGTAATTCAACCTACTCTCCTCCTCCCTTTGTGGATTGGTAAGGAACAATCCAACTCACAGAAATCTTAACCAGAGAAGACTGAGCAGGGAGTCTCTAGATTTAACACAGATGCTAGGGCACCTAAACATATATGTGCCCACAAAAGAGACACAAACACCCTTAGTGTGGCATTTTTACAATCTTATTCTCATAATCTTTTATGTATGTCAACCATTATCCCTATTTCACCACTGAAAATTAAGGCAAAGTTGGCTTGCCTGGCACAGAAGCCTTCCTTTTGCTCATCATGTAGGCTAGACAACCAGGTCTCAGCTAGCTGTAAGCTCACTGAAGGCGGGCAGGGGAGGGCCTTTCATTTTTGTTTTCATATTTTCAGTGCACGGCACCCAGTAGGTACTTAATAAATGCTTGTTGATTGATTTCTTAGCACAATCAGCCTAGGAGTCATAAGGACCATACTGGGAGCAAGGAGAGGAGGGAGGGGAGTGGCTTCAAGAGGAAAGTTCAATTAGTTCATGTTCAACACCTGGGAATCACTCAGGCTTATCCATATTCCCAACAAACTCAGCCACTCATTATTATTACTATTTGTAAATTACCTTTTGTGTACCTGGGTATGTAATCTAAACTTCAAAGAAGTAGTGGAATATGCTTATTTCAGGTAACAATTTGAACAGAGAATGGAACCAAAAAGGCAAAGTGGCCAGGATAATTTTCAGTCACATCTTCACTATACTGACAATGACTGCAAATATCAGGACATAACTGCTGAACATTGGTGATGCCCACCATCTACAAAGAGCACAAAATCTATTGTCACCCAATGGGCAACAGCTCTAATAATGTGCCCGATTTCCTTATGAGAACAAGTGACCAACGAAGACTGTAGCAGTTCAGTGTGGGCGGTTATCTCATGATGAGAACCTGGTCAGGTAATGAGGATGCTGAAAACTCCCCACCTATAGGCTTCAGCCCATAGAACCACCAACAGCTGATTAGAAGACCAAAAGGTCTATGGAGTGGACCACTGGCTTGGTTGATTGCAAAAATGGAAACACCAAAGACCGGATTAATTTTGGTATGTGGGGCATCTACCCTGCCAACATGTGGTACAGAATAAAGTTAGACCACAATATGTATGGCGAGGGGCCCACTATAGGGAACCGCAGTTAAAAATTCAGAGTCTTGGTCCTTCTCTATGCCTGGGCTATAAGTTTAAGTAAAATCCAATGCTCTGATTATTCCACCTGGTATCAATGATGCAGGAAGACAGAAGTCATCTGTGAAATGGGAAATTCAAACACATCATCTCTCCCATATGAGTAGTAATAGCTTTAATGAAAGAATAACTGATTTAAAAGTAAATTATCCTAGACTACTGGAGAGTAAATAGAGCTCTGTTTTATAAATTTGCCAGTTCTTCTCTGATGCCCCAAACCAAAAATAACCTGCTTTTTTACATTTTGTCTACATTCATTCTTATGACTAGATTATAAACTCATTGAGGGCAGAGACAGCATCTAAAAATTAAAATCCAGGTAAATACCGTAACCAAGCTGTAGCACCATGGCTCAGTGAATGTGTCCTGATCCTGAGCTCAATGAGTCAAGGTGATCTCACTCTGTTTCTTAGTGATTAGAGCCACCCCCACTTTCATCTAGTACATCCTCCTAAGCATTAATGCCACACATGCTTAGAGTCACAGTCTGATTCTGTTGCAAGTTAAACAGGTCATGTACACGCCACTTTTTTAAAGTCAACCCAGGTTTCCAGCTGTCTGCTTCCACTGAACATACTGCTTAGGGTCACACCACTTAAGGCAGGAATCATAAGCCAAGCAAGGCTGAGTGAGATCAGTACTGCTCTGAGACCTCCAAGGAAGATCTAATTTAATAGCCTGTGCTCATTAATACCATGCAGAGGAAATGTAGAGTTGAGAGATGTGTGTCTTCAGATGACAATTCAGGGTAAAGATGTCACAGCATGCTTGCAGTGAGCAGGTGCACTGACTGCAGCTCATGAGCTTTCCACCTAAATTGCAAAGCTTATCTCACGTTACTTCTATGCATGAAGATGAAGATTTACATCAGCCTTGCAAAGCATACATTTATATACACCCTACATTTCTTTCTCCTAGAGGCTTCTTTGCCAATAAAGTATTATTAATAAAAAAAAAACCACTGTCCTAACCTCACTTGACATAAAACATTTCAGAGGTGGGGGACCAGTCCTCCATCATATTCTATGCCATTGTGAGCTTTAGAGAGAAGGGAAAAAAAGGAGAAAAGTTGGAAGGTTACTCAACCACTTGTAAGTGGGGGTACAGGACTAAGGTTTCCAAAAGAGACTATAATTCAAAATATTTCTCCCTCTCTGCTCCTGCTCTTATTCACCTCCAAAGACAAAATAAAACCCACCAGGCCTTGGGAAAGTGAGGGGAAGCAATTCACAAATATGAATGTTATATGCTCTGGCTAAAGAACCAAATCTAAATATATATAATCTGTTTTCCAGCCTCTACAACATGGTTCTGATGTGCCAAAAGTTCAGAATTTATCAGTTAAACAAGCGTACTTACTTTTAGACGTAGAATTAAAGCATCAATGTGGACACAATCTACTAATTTGCTGACCACTAATGCACCTTTGCCACAGATCTAAATTCAGTTCCACATCCCATCCAACCTAATCATCCTACATCCCACCTCCAAAACAATAGAAGCAGACTAACTGGCTACTCCATTCATTAAAAGTGCAGTTGCATCAAGATCAATGGTAATACAATCGTTTAGGATCTGAAATACACATAATTGTTTGTGACAGTCCAAATGAAATTTCACACCACTTGTAGCTGTTCATTTATTGAACCTAGATTTCATAATACATTGTGGATTAAATAGTTTAAAACCATTTGAAATTACTTAAATTCACATAATATTGAAAACAGTCTTGCAATTTTATTCTTTGGACCAAAGTGAAAAAAAATTTAAGCATTTTCCCCCCTAAGGTGAGACATTTTCTCTGAGACATTTTCTCATACTACAGATAATATCAAGGGGAAAATGGCTTCAGGTGTGTTAATGATATGAAGAAATGCATGAGTAAGAGAAAATCACGAGTCAGGTCTCTAAAAGGGCAGGAGATAAAACTCACTCCTAGAGAAAATGGTTTACGGAGAACACTACCTAGACAATGTGTAGCACTGTCTGAGGCTACAGCCCACCTTGCTCTCCGCAGTGCCAAAGGGCAAACAAACAAGAATGGGGAGCATTCATACGCTACCTAACAATGTGATCACAAACTGTCAGGCAAAAAATCCTCTGCGTTGCACAGAATTTTTATGGCAACGCACCCACTCAAATAAACCTACTGAATATCTGAACACCTTATCAGAAATATTTCCACTTCCAAGTCCAATTCATAAGAGACCTGCTGTAAATTCCAGGTTGATCTGTTAAAATAGTGCGGTTTTTACAGTCTGGGTGAAGTTTTTATACAAATAACAAAGTTGAGAGACAAACACAGTGGCAAACAGGAAAGTTAATTGTGGCTAACTGAGCGACTCACAAGTTCCTTCAGGAAGACATTCAGTCATCTAAACTGGAAAGGGAGGGGTCCTGACTCGCAAGGGAATCATCAGACATAGCTCACCTCACAATAGGGTTCTGAGCTATGACGTCAAGTAAGCAGTGTCACTGCTTTTCCAAGGAAGTCAAGACTTCTTAGGCAAATACCCTGCTGCTATACCATTTTCTTTGTCGATGATCTTTCCTACAACAACCAAAGAAAAGTCCTCTATCTTTTCTGAGCTCTAACATATTTGTTCTGCTTCTGTTTTACCTGAGTCTATTTAGGTATTTTAAAAAATCTTCTAATGAGAAAAGTATACATGACAAGGAAAACTATAAAGCAGCAGGGTCTAAGCTCAGCAACCCTTCTGAGAGATAGTCAGTCCCGATGACTTTGTAATTTCCATAGTTGTGAAGATCTGTTTAAAAAAAAAAAAAGAAAGAAAACAAGGTATGGGTATTATTGGTATTTTAACTCAAAGAATATAAATTACATTTGTTTTGTCTCTCAAAAAATACCTGCTGGCAACAGTTAAAGCAATTATTATATTTTTAGTATTTATCAACTAGCTTTTTAGACCATTTTTAAAACATGCATGGAGGTCAGTACGATATTCTTTTGTTTCTCTTACCTCACCACAGGTAGGATGGATGCCAATAGTATCATCAAGCAACTGCTTGGTGAGGCCACATTTCATCGCAGCTGCAAAGCCCTGGGTAACCTCACCAGCATTAGGGCCAAGAACATGAAATCCTATCACCCGGTTCTTTATGAAAAACAAAATAAAAAAAGCCCCAGGTTAAAAGTCTGAACAGCAATGCCTTAACCATGATTTCAAAGCTGGAGTGTATCTAAAGCTTCTACTACAGAGCAATAATCCTATTTTGGAACTGTGTCTAGGACATTATCATGAAACGGAGCTGCTGTAAGAATCAGTTAAATGAGGCAGTAAATGCACATCTAGAGTTAATTTGCTCTCAAATTTACCAGAACAAGCAATTTAACAACTGCATGAAGGAGTTCATTAGTATGATGTAAATTTTAGAATTATGCTCAAGTGCTACTAAACATCAACATAACAAATCAGAATTAAAGTCCAACATCAGAATATTCCTAAGAGGCTGATATTACAGTAAATTCAGGGTGTTATTGGCCAAGGCTCCTGATATAAAATACACAGAGCTCAAAGCACAGGCTCCAGCAGAATTTTACCTAATTCTCCATCCAGGTGTTTGGAGGCCACAGGTGTAGTTGTATACAAAGACTCTACAACCTGCTCTCAGGAAATTTTCGAGTGAAAGTGTTGTTAACTTTCAGGCTACTTTTCTTTTGGTTATTCTCAGATTCCATTCATCCATTACTAAATTAGATGACTAAATACTCACTACTAAACTAGATTCCTAAACGCCAAATGTGTACAACAGACAGAGAAAGATATAAAGGTGGGCAAAGTAGGACAGCTCTTGCTGAAATCTAGGCTGGGCTGCATTGTGGTGATATGTTTAAATGATCCATCTTGTCATACAGAAGTCTATTTAACATATAGATAACATAGCATGCTGTTATAACATAAAATGTCAAGCATTCAACTGGACTGCAAACTCCTGAAAGATGGGGACTGTTCTTTTTTCCTTTTTAGAATTAGATACAATCTGTGAAAATCTTGGCAACTGGCTACAGAAACTCAAGAATTTTTGTGACTTTAAAAAAAAAAAGGGAAATGGCAGAAATCCTATGTTCCATTCCCAGCTCTGCTCCTGACTAGAGGCATCAGCTGAGTCAAGATCCTTTAACTCTCTGGCCCTCCTTGATAAAAAGACAGAATTAGATATCTCAAAGGGCCCTTTGGCCTTTCGCTCCTAAGCCAGAACAATTCACTTTAAAATGAAGGGTCATGAGACAAATTATGAAGTACCCACTGTGTGCCTTCAGTGCTTTCACAACAAAAGAAGGCCCTGAAGGAGTCTTTTTTCAGAGTGGTCAGAATCCACAAAGAGTGCCTTTTAAAGCATGGTGCCCCAGAGATAATGCCATTTGGACATGACTGTTTGGAAGGGATCATTTGCATCCCTTCATTAGAACTGTGCTCCTTAAAAAAGAAAAAAAAAAAAAAACTGAAATTATAGAAAACGAACATTTGTAATGCTTTAGTATGGCATTTACCCTATTTCTGGCATTCCACTGATTCCAGAGGAAACTGAGGCAGAGAGAAGGTTAAGTGACTTGCCTAAGCATCACAGAGCTACTAAGTTTCGAGATTCAGTGTTCTAAACACTGGGCCACTGAGGTCTTTGTTAAACAGAAATTAATTTCCTGATCTTGAAGCAGCGTTCTTTAGTGGATATGGAAAAAGGAGGATGTGGAGCATAAATGAAAATGCATGTCACATAAAAATGCAAGGTATTGCAATACACCTTATATTATAAAAGAATATAAAGATATAAAATGCAAACATAATAAAACTTTTTTTTACATGGAAAATGATAAATTGACTACACGTTTGGCAAAGCAAGTTCTCCCCAGCAATATAATGGTCATGCAATTATACTCAATTTTCATCACTTGTTACTACAAATACCTACTAAAGAGGAGTTTTTATACTGAAAATATAAAATGGAGCCAGTAAAGGCCAGTATTGACATTTATCTAGGACTTCCTTCTATCTTCTCCTTTACCTGACAATGAGTCTTATTACTGAAATTATAAGTAACCTTTAAATCAACTCTCAAAAAGCCTGAACTTCCTATTATGCCTTATTTACCATCTTTTAACTATCCAACAATCACAAAACAATGGCGAATCTGGTCATACAAGACTATCACAGCAAAAAGGCTCTAAGAAAATTGAGAAAGCTGTCAGACACTAGCTGGAGATGTCTAGTGTTTAATGACCCCTTTGTTTTACCTGTAAAGAGGAAGCAGGGTTTGGAGAGGAAATTGTTGAGGATGCATTGCTAATTAATGACTACCTTGTATTCTCTGGCAGTGTGGGCAAAGGGAAGGAATCCCAGAGATAAAGTGGTGGTGGCCAGGGTAAACCAGGAACACAAGCTCAAATTATACTCCCTTCCTAGTCCATCAATTAGGGACTCATTTCCTATTTTAACCTTCAAATGCCATCAAGGGAAGGCTAAACTTTATATATGCTTCAGTATAAATCATTTCGATCAGATAAGCAGATTTCCAAGCCCCAATATTCCACAAATCTATGAGCTCATTATTTATATAGGACAGCACGCCAAGAAGGAGAATTTTGATTGGCATAGAAAAGGAGGAAAGGAGGACAGGCCTAAGAAAGAAATTACGGCCAGAGGGCAATGTGAGGAAACTGCATAGGAATCAGGAGCTGTTCAGAGGAGTAAGGTGTTAAGACAAAAACCAATTTTGCAATTTTGCCTACATAGCATTTTTGCCTGGGGGCCTGGAAGCACCTGGTATGTACCAACGCCAGTTAAAATGTCAGGACGAGTTTGGAAATTGCAAGTCTCACCTTCTCCCAATTTATTCTGGACTTCCCAATCCAGACTAGTCTAGTCCTGCCTCTCTAGTCAAACAGGTATCTTTCCATCCAATACCCACCCATCCCTGAGAAACTCGACTAGCCTCCTTTCCCTTTACCATTAGAATGACATAGATCAAATGAGGGTCTGTTATCTTATGCGCTCTACGGGAACTAGCAAGTTTAAAAAAAAATTAAAGATCAGAACCCAATAAAATACACTACACCGGAAAATACGAACACAATTTCTATTTCACCTTCGTGATTCAGATGGCATTTCATAATGTTGCAGGGTCTCAGGACCATCATCAACAAAATTCTTTGTCATCATACTGAAGACACACACCAGTGTCAGGCAGAAGAGAACTCTGATTAATGAGTGCCATAGCACTTAGTGTCTAAACTGATCATTGAGCAGGTATCACATGCCATCTTGTAGTTGCAGTTATCTTGTACACAAGTCTCCACAAGACAGTGACTGGGGGCCCTTCTCTGTATCTCCAATGTCTGCAGAGTAGGTGGCTCCATAAATATTTGTTCATGAAAGTGTTAACAGTTTCCTGTGACTTTACTATTATGAATACAGGCAAAGAAGCAGGTAAAACTACTGCAAGAGAAGAACTTAATATGAAACAAATCTCTGTTCTTTTTAGATTCCAAATGTTCTCCTTCAGAAGATTAGGAATCTTCACTTTTGTACCTTGTGCAAATGAGACCCTTTTCAAAGTTCTTCTGTAAGAACAAAAATTTACTTAAAAACAAAATCCAAAGCCACAAGTGATATTAGCTGATGACTGAACTTCTAAAGATTATGTCTAATTTTAAAATGCAAGTTAGAACACCTTTAAAATTAAAACAATTACAAGCATATGATATTATTAAGCATCAATTATATAACTTGTCATTTTCTCAATCAGCCAGATAAACATTAATTGGATAATTATCTAAATAATAATGTGCTTTGCAATCAAATCTCTTTGCAGTTCATCACCAAAATTCAGATTTCATGAATGAAAGTTACTCTCTCAAGGTTTTTATTAATTCATTTCCACTTCTAATACATACATTGTCACGTTTATTGCAAATTATCTTTCCAAAACAAGTATTGTCTTCTCTGCCAGCTACTGTCCATTCAAGAGGCCAGAAAAAGGTATGATATACCTAGAAGAGAATTGGTAGAAAAATTTTACTGTGGCAGAAAATGATTTACTGAAATTCAATTTTCTTGTAAATCTCCAAGAAAAACAAGATTCTTTGGGGGAAAAAAAAAGTGTTATAAGTTTAAATCCCAGAATCTGAATCGCTTAACTTGTGATTTAGGCCCGCATCCCTCCTGAAATTACAGATTCACAATTTTGCAGACTTTTGTATTTTTGGTTTCTTACATTAGTATGAATACATTCAAAGAATATTAGATTTGAAAATAAGGTTAGGAAAAGTAGAGGAAAGTAATTGCATTTTTAATATATCCAGTGGCTCAGATATAATTAAAATTCTTCACATCATATTCCAACCCCTAACCTACAAATATTAAGGCACATATATGGTGGGCACAGTCAACGACCATTAGTTCTGTAGAGCCTTCAAAAAACCCAAATTTTCTCTCAGCAAAACTGTCAGTTGTTCACTAAGAGTTAACACTGATTGAAAGAAAGAAGTTGGGATATTAGGGAAGAGGGAAGACATCAGTCAGTTCACTTCCCATCTTTAGTTAGTCTTCCAAACAGCCATTTCAGAAACATAAACCCACTATGGGTTGGTGAGCAGATGCAGCCTGTACAGAAATAAACAAGAGGTGATGCGTTGATCTTATTCTGACCACTTGAGGGACATGCAATTAAACTGGTAAACCAAGAATGAGAGTTTCATTTTGATGGCAAAATCTTTTGGGGTAGAAATCTGAGATTAATACGAGCACTGAGTATCAGAGTTGAATGACTAGAAAACATACTTACATATACAATGTATTCATTTATATACTGCATTTAGTCATTGTTACAAAAGATTCTTAAAAATAACTATTAATAGGAGAATCCTTTCAGAAAAGTTATGTTTTACAGAGAAAAAAAATGAGAGGGGACTGACCTGTGTAGCAAACCTTACAAACTTCGAACCTTTCAGAACCCCAGACTTGAGGCACCCACTCTCTACAAAGGCAAACCTGCTCTTGGGGTATTGCTAGACAAACTCATCTTTCCCATGCCTACATTTTTACCTTCCTGTTCCTCTTTTAATTTCCAAAAGCTTAAAAGCTAAGTTAAGTATGGAATAGCTACTATCAAAATTTCTAAGACCCAGTTAAAATTCCATCACAATAAACTTAGTTCACTTAATGAATATAAATACAAATCATATCCTCTAAAAAAGGGGTCTCCAAATGGGGGTGCAGAAGACAATCTATTAGGAAGTGGAAAGAAGTAGGTAGATGCTAGAATAAGACCCTACTGGAAGAGCAATGAGAATCCTTTCTACAGGCCAGCAGTTAGAGAATGACCCTAGCTTTACACATCTTCCATGTGAGTCAGTAAGGAGAAGGGTTTACAGATTCAGGGGGCTCCTATACCCAAGGGCACCTGTGCCATTCCCCCATGTAGTAGGAGATGGAGTCTGTTGGAAATGAATAATTACTCAATTCTCAAATTCATGGCTGAGGCAGGGAGATGGTAATGACAGAGCATTCTCAGTGTCAAGGAAGAGAGAGCCAAAAGTTCCACCACATAGGGACGGAACTTGGGGAAGCAATAGTATCCAAATGTACCAGGTTTTCCTTGAACACACCAAGCCCACCACTACTCCCCACCTGGGTTCACGTGCACAGATGTGGCAAAAGCGGAGAATAGACTCAGCCCACACAACAAAGAAATAAGATCAGGCACATACTTATGTACTTTTGTACTGTTAACAAATAATAAAAAACTATGTTAAATATTTTATGTCAGTGTCTTAAAATGTCTTTTTTAGACAAGCTTTACAATGACAATATAGTAAACAGTGGTACACACATAGGAGCTATAAATTATGGTAACCTCTAGTAGGACTGTGAGTTCAAAAATGTTCACTGAGAGGGGCACACCATTTTGAAAACCACTGCTGTAAACCTAATTCCACATCAACACCTATCCCCCCACCTCTCCCCTTACATCAAGTAAGTTTTAGTCCTCTCCACTAGCATTATAAAAATGACACTGTACCTCAACAACACTGGAGTCCAAATAACATGTCCTAGGAAGTGGCTAAAAATAATATACTTCGGTGGCTAGGTCGCCAGTAGTTCTCTACACCAGAAATTATCTTGTTGGATTTTTAAAAAAAGGTTTTTTTTAAAGTTTTGTCAGTCATATTCAAATATGCCCTTCCCTCTTCCCTACCCAGTGACGTTTCCTCAAAGAGAAAACAATTAAGCAAAATCAACCAATATAAGGACCACACGTCAGTGTGTGCCATATTCTACACCCAGCGTTCCCCAGCCCTCTAACAAGCAGAGGGAAGTATATTTCCATATCTCATTTGTGGGATAAAATTTGGTCATTATAAATTACAAAATGCCAAAATCACTTTTATTTACTCTGTAAATGCTGTGTATTTGAGGGAAGGGAGAGAAAAGAAGGAAATAAGTATTTACACAGCACCTACTATGTGCCAGACACCATGCGCCTAAGCACTTTACAATTATTATCTCATTTGATTCTCACAACACCCTGTGAGGTAAGTGCTATTATTATCCCCACTTTAAAGATGAGGAAACTGAGGCAAATAGAGGTTAAATGACTTTCCCAGGATAACACAGTTATTAAGTGCCTGAAGCTGAATGTAGATGTGAACTCAACTCTAGGCCCAGCACTATACCCCCTGCACCACGTAGATATCTACTTACTTATCTGTTATAGTAGGAAAAAACTCTTTGAGGGCAGGAACTGTTTAGTTTTTGTGTTGTGTCCAGAGTACTTCTCACAATCTGCAACACAGTAGGTGCTTTATAAATGTTTGTTGAAGTAAACTGGAAATATTTCCTGAATAGGGAACTGAGAGATTTAACTGCTCTTCTGTTACAACATCAAGCATTAATTACTCTCCAAGACTCCTGACCCGACAGACCTTTAGGAGAGCCCAAGTTCCTTAAGAATAGGGTATATGAATGTATGCAACATTACTGTGCTGTAAGAAATGGTAAAAGGGATAGTGCTGAGAAAGCTGGGAAGACCTTAAAGTACTGATGCTGAGTGACATGAGCAGAACCAGGAGGATGTCACAGAGTAGTAATACTGTGAAAACAAACACATTTGAAAGACTAAAGAACCCTGATCAACACAGCGATCAATTATGATTCCAGAGGAATAATGATGAAGAACATTTTTGGACATGAGTAATATGGGAATTTGTTTTGCTTAACTAGGCATATTTATCAATGGTTTTATTTTTCATTCTTTTTCCCCCAAGGTGGGAGGGAGGGAGAGAGAGAGAGAGAGGTGGGAGGAAGAGGAAAAAAAATCCTGTTAATTAAAAAAAAGTAAAATTTAATTTTAAAAAAGTCCTTCTTTTCATTTACTAAACAAAGGATGCCTTATTTGTAGCTCTTTTAGAAGGGGAATGTGACTTGTAGCAAAGCATTAATTATAATAAAACATTACAAAACAACAAAACATTTGGAAACCATTATGAGTTAAAATACAATGAGGAAGGGTGCTGGCTAATTATAAATGAGATGTCCTTCAAAAGCTAATGTAATTAGTCTTACCTCTATATTATCTTTTTTATATAATTCCATGGCTTGCTCTTCAGATAATCCACAGCAACCATATTCCAAAGGAGTAAACACTGTAGTTGGGACATTAATGTAATCACACTAAAAGATAAAACATACATTCCTTTATTTCATAATCCTTTAAACAGCAACAGAATCTATGTATAAGCATTTATGTTTTAAGCAAAAATATGATTTTAATTCAATTTAACAAATATTTATCTCAGTGCCTGCTATATATCTAACAACTCTGATCCATACTGTGAGGGATACAAGAGAAGCATATGATATGATCTCTGTCCTTTTCAGGAATGACAGTCTTAAAAATGGGATGAAATTTTAAAACATATTAAGATATAATTTGAAATATAGAAAAAAATCATGAGGGCAGACTCCCCAAATCCAACTTAGGATGAGGTAGCCTGCAGTTTCCCTTTTCTTAAATAAACCTCCTTTTTCATGGAAAATACAAATTCATGGTTATTATAAAGAAGACTTCTGGGGAAATAAATTACTTGAGAGTAAATTATTTTCAAGCACTTCAATCCATTACACTGATTTGCATAAAAATTGACAGATTAATAGCAAATTACCAGTCATTTTGAAGGAGGTTCTCTTAGGCCTTCTACTTGCCTGTTGAGTGTGTTGTGTGTACACATACAGTACACACACACACAAAATTGGGTTGTCCCCCAATTTACTGTAGGATAATTTCTGGGTTCTCAGCACTTAATTTATAGTTTAAAGTATTTTCCCTATCAAAAAGTTCCTCTACATTTGCAACAATTGCCAATAGGATATAGATGCTAGTGAAATAATTTCAGTCTAAAATGTTAACCCAAACTCAAAGCATTTTGATGTAAAAATATTAACCCAACCTCAGAGACCATATATGCACTTACCTTTTCTAACCGTCCCCCAAAAAGTCTTTGTGCCAACAGCTTTCCTGCTCGTATAGCAACTGGGGTAAGCTCTGGCTTATCCTCCAACACATCCCCAATAGCATAAACATAGGGCACATTGGTTTGTTCCTCATCATTTACTGGTATTTTTCCTGTCCTAAGTTTAAATGGATAAAATAAAAAAAAAATTATGATTGAGCTCATGTTAATGGAATAAAAACATATATTGTACTTTATATATTAATTAGGCACTTCACACATCCCATCTTCTTGGCAATCTTCCCACAAAGAGTTTAATGCCCATTAGGCACTAACAAGAATGGAAATTACATTTCCTAAGCCACCTGCCTACCTCTGAGTATACCAACTCCCCAGCCAATAAACCCCAAATGGGAAGGGGGTTGGGGGGGGGCCAGAAGGAGAAAAAGATAATAGAAAATGAACTAAATTGGTCCCCTATCCACAGGAACAGGGTGTCTGAATCTGGCCCCACAAACAAAACCCCTGACTGGTTAGCTTTCTAGTCCCAAAAAGAAGAGACACCAGCATCATCCACAGTATCTCTTGTCAGATATTAGCCATACACAATAACTTCAAATGACTCAAGCTTTTCTATATACAGCCTCAACAAATGCTGATTCATTGATTATCCAACTAAATGGTACCTCAATCATACTTCCAATATTTCCAGGACTATCTTTAGACTCTCCCTACAGTCTGTACCCGAGAATCATCTTGACCATATAGGATCCCATCACATCACAACTGGATTACTGCTTGGGTATCTCCTATAAACCATTATTAGTAGGTAATTGTACTTCCATAACTGCTTTAATATGCAAGACTATAGAATAATAAACACCCGAAGCGCTCAGTAAAGGCTTAGTGCCTATAAAAGTATAATGATTATCAGTAATGATGTGATAACATCATGTTTTTTGAAAGACAAACTTAAAAGATTAACATTTCATGGCAATTTCACACCTTACTAGTTAAGTGCTAATTTCCAAGTAGCTATCTGTAATGAAAATGTGTTTTGTGCCAGTAAAATATCAATAAGGTCATATACACTTACTTCTCATTGATTTTGACACCAATCTTCTCCAAGCCAATTTTCCTTGTACAGGAGTCTCGACCAATGGCTAACAAAACCTATATATTAGATAGATATAATAACCACTATGTATAAAACAGATAGATTTTAAGTTATGTTCCATACCCTCTGTTACTCATTATCAATAGTTTCATTAGCTATTAAAGCTAATTTTCCCCTGAATAACTTGAGAACTCAGATTGTCAAGGCTGAGAATTCAAAGGTGCTGGCAAAGCAAAAATACGACATTGAGAATAAACTTTGCCTGGCCTGGATGTTTTGGTTATGATGTGTAAGCAACATCCAAATAGTTACTCAAAATAACATTTCATAAACACAGAAGGTAGGACAGAAAGAAACACAGACAAGTACAACAGTTAACAACAAGGTGAACTTAGGATATACTTCACAAGAAAAGTAGGCTGTCCATAACAGATATCTGCAATTTCACATATAATCCATTTGTGTTCTTCTGGGAGTAAGGAAATGATGATTTTATTTGGTGTTTAAGTTCGGAATAAAAATATGTTTAAGAAATATTTCATGCTAATAGCTGAGTTAGCAATATCTGCTTTACCTCTCTAATGAATTTAAACCTCTTTAGTTTACAAGACTATTACATTTTAAAATCATTCAAATAATTGTTTAACCAAAACACAAGACTGCATCTTATGGCCCAAAAAATAAATTCTTACTGTTAAATAAGGAAATAGGAAGAGAAAGAAAAGAAGGGGATGGGAAGAAGCAGGAGGAGGCATGGGGATAGAGATGTCGAATGGCACACATTAAACAGACCAAAATACAGAAACTTAAGTGATAGACTGTCCCTCTCTTTTCCTTGACTTTCAGCCTTTTTTCAATCCAAAATGTGGCTGCTAAAATTCTCTTCTTTTCTCTGACACTTTGAACAAATCACTTCCTTCCAAAAACGCTTCATTGTTATGTTAGGTTCTGTGTACCCACTGCCCTTCATAAGACTCAACCGATTCACAATTAATTTCAAGTCCTTCGACTAGTTGATTCCTACTATCTCTTCCTGTTCTTTTGTTCACTTTTTTAGCTTCAATCAAATAAACCTGCTCTCAAACCCACTTTATTTTCTTCACCGATTCTCTATGCCTTTGTCCATAGCAGCTCAATTTCCTTGAACAACCTTCTATTTCGTATCTGTCAGACCTACTATCTCTCCTCTAATTTGAAACTCTCGTCAGATCCTATTAACCCCAAGAATACTTCTTACGAAGTTCAGGAAACAGAAGAATGTTCATCCCAATCAAGTGGTCAAGCCACTGTTTTTCTCCACACCAAATGGGAATACCTGAAACTCCCAGAAGCAGGCTATTTATGTGATCACAACTGGGTACAAAGGGCCAAGAGGAGGTCTTCATCTCTATTATAATGTACACTTGTGATAAGGAAAGCCTTTTAAAAAATAATCTGTCATGTAAAACATATTCAAAGACATCTTCTAGGTCTTTAGGTGCAGCCTTTTGACTGAGTCCAAGTTTTACAGAACAAATGTTTTTACTAAGGGGATTTGTTTTGTGAAGTTTGGATTCAGGCACAGGGTGACACTTCAGGCCCTTGAGGGCCACGTGTGGCTTTGAAGCCGCAGGTTCCCCACCCATCATATCTGGCTTATAAATATTAACAGCACACAAGATTTTTCACTGGTTCTTTCCATGGTTCTTGATGCCACAGGGACAGCAACATCATTAACACTAAGACTGAGTGGCCTCAAGTCCTGATCTCAACACCAGACACATTTACCTATTTTAACAGAATTTGAGGGGGACCTCTCAGGGTGAAAATTCTTTCCACCAATGAGGATCAGCAACTTACCTATACATTATCACCTTGAGAGTTGCCTGGAACACTGAGAGGTTAAAGACCTTGCCTATAGTTACTGACTCCAAAGCCAACTTTCTAGCTACTAAGTCATTGCTGTCTCTCACAAATTATTACCCAGAATATATTCCTAGCCTGGATCTAACTTTTTTTTTTCAGACTCTTAACCCTGGAAAATGTACTGGGATATATTATATTGCAAACTTACTGTGTTATACTCTTCTTCAACAGTTTCTGACCCTTCTGTAGATCGGGCTACCACTTTCAGTCTTCCAGGCGTGCCTTCCTCTAACTGCTGAATCTAATAACAATAAATTGTATGTTTACACCAAAGAAAGCAGTAAATCCTCAATCAACATTATGTACAATTTTCAGCTTCCCAGAAGAATATCTGTGATGAAAAACTCTTTTCTTTGTTCTTATGAATTTAGATGGAAAATCTGCAGCTCCTATTCCCTATGAGATTTCCTCCCAGAAGGACTGGTTGATTTGAGGAGGGTAGGATAAGGAAAATGTTAAGGTACAGAAGGATTTTTTTTTTTTGAAAGGATGCCCAAACCCCACAAACTCACCTTCACAGGTATATATTTCCTGAGGAACTTTACACCATTCAGTTCCATGTAAGTCCCTATTTTCTCAGCTATTTCCTGATCAAAGCCACGAAGAAGGATGGACCGCACCATAACCGTGACATTTAACCCGATGCCAGCAAGGAATCCTGCACACTCCAGAGCAACATAAGAAGCCCCCACAACTAAAGTCTTTCCAGGGCAATAAGGCAGGGAAAAAAGATCATCACTAGATGGGGAAAAAACAAAACCATTTATACCTAAACAGAAACTAACTCATTCAAATTTTGATGAAATTTTCCCCTAATTATGAAGATAATACAATTTAAAGGTCCCCTTTCAGTTGTACCTTACCTAGTGATACAATATTCTTTATCTCCTGGGATTCCTAAATACCGGGGTCTTTCACCTGTTGCTATGACAAATTTCCCTGCAGTGTGAAAGGTTTCCTGTCCTTTCCTATTGGTTGCCTGGAAAAACAGAAGGTGAAACAACTGAAGGCAGTTATATTTTCCTGAAAGTATATATGTAATAAGACACCATCAGAAAGATTTATGTGCTTAATCACATGTAGTACCATACTACTACATGCACTACAAAGAGAATTTCAATGATATAGTCATACCCCCTACAAATTTACAACCTAAGCCAGCAAGCACGATATATGTATGTATATGCATATGTATACACACACACACATACACACACACACACACACTTCAAACAAATAGATAGCAGGATTATAGACTTAGAGATTTAAGAGTTGAAAGAGACCTTAGGGATATTGAAAATAATCTTGTATATAGCAGGCGCTCAATAAGGATTTGCTAAATGATTTTTGTATTAATTCAACACAAACATAAGAACATGCATATTAGAATGTGAACAAACAATTTAACTGGTTGGTATCAGGGCTTTGCTGGAACTAGCTCAAACCAAAAGTATTTACACCTTGGATATTAGCAAATGTTGCAAATCAGGACTTGATTTGTTTTGGCAATTATCTAGATTTAAAGTGATGGAGAAAATGTTAATAATACAAATTAAAATTAAAAGTGTGGCATGTGTACATTTTTCCTCCAGAGAGCTGGTTATTAAACATTTACCAGTACACCAGTATATAGTAAACTTGACAATATAGGTTAGCCAACGTAATGGTCTTAAAGGGGACCATTTAAATGGTCATCTCATAGGTGCTAATAACTAATGCCCACAAAACATTTTGAAGTCTTAAATCACAAGGTATCACTAATACAAACTATTTTCTCTTCAGCCCTTCTTTTAAATATCTTAACCCTTTGTAGTTTCCAAATAGAACATATACTGGTTATTTAAGACAGTAATCTAATTTAGAAGCAGAAACAAGACTAGGTTTTTTTAAAAATGAAATTCATTCAATTTACCAAAAGGACTCAAGACCCTAAGAGGCAAGGAGAAGAAAAATCTACATTCTGATTACAAAACAAGTCAAGCATGTGATAACAAATAACCAATTCATACTTAGAGCAATACATTTTAGTTAAAATAACCACACAGGCAAAAGCAAAGCAAAACAAGAGATAAAATGGAACCTGTACCTTTATTTTATGGTGTTCGATGAATTCGCCATAGGAATTGGCATATGTCACAGATTTCTCTCTCAAAGTCACCCTGTACCCCCAATTTAAAGAGCAAATATGGTTCTGAATCGCTTCTGTCATGGTCTCCCAGTTGTGCTTAACTACAAGCAAACAGCAAGACTGAGATTTAAAATCAAACTTAGTTTAATGATACCACTCATGACACACAAGGACAAACAAGTATAAGAAACTCCAAAGATGCTGAGGACAAAAGCCACCAGAAGAGCTCCAGTCTCTACCACTTCTGTACATCTGTACAACAACTTTCTACTCTAAAGAATTAAACATGCACAAAGGGCAGGGTTCCAAGGGCACAGCTGAAAGAAAGATAAGTGAAAAGGGATGGGCATCAGGGAAAATTGTCCATCCCTCTGGGGCCCTTCTGGAGTCCAAGCGTCTCAAAGAACTCAGAGCCAGAAGGAACCAACCGTAAAGACTTCTCATTTTACAGAGAAGGAGGTGAAGTGGTCTGCCCCAGATCACAAAGTGGGTAGGTAGGTTAACAACTGGAATTCTAACTAAGGGCCCTTGACACTTGAACTCGGATCTACCTATGATGCCAACAAACCTCCATCCCCAAGAATCAACTACTAGAGGGCAGTTCCCGCGGGAACACTGATTCAATTCTTATCTTCCAACCTTGGGATACCATATCTTCAAGCTCTCATGTAACAATACATGCAGGCTCATGAACACACCCATTTTAAAGGCCCAGACTGTACAAGCTCATGGAGTTGTTGGATGATGTTGCTATTTTCAACTAAGGTGAAAAAAAAATGGTGTCACTTGTAAGTAACAGGGTTAATACTTAAGTTAATTTTTTAAAAAACTGAAAGGACCTGGAGAAAAGAACCATGAAACAGAAACAATGGAGGGCTGGACTGGTGGGAAAAGGGCACCGAGCCATTTCCCTCATTAGCAGCCTGACCCCTACAGTCTACAAAAGGATGATTCCCTGTTGTTGGCATGAGTAACCTTAGCAGGCCCCTGCTAGCCTAAAGGAGAATTCAAGAGCAGGGCACTGAGCCCTGATACTAAATTGTTCCCCCTTGTCTACTGGCTGTCCTAATGGAGGCCACACATTTTAACTAACTGATGTCAAGATTTGCTAAGCAGGAGCCAAGATGGCAGAGCAAAAGCAGTGACTTACTTGAGCTCTCCCCTAAACGCCTCCAAATACCTGTAAAAAATGGCTCTAAACAATTTCTAGAGCAGCAGAACCCACAAAAAGACAGAGTGAAACAAATTTCCAGCCCAAGACAACCTGGATGGTTGATTGGAAAGGTCTGTTGTGCCAGGTGGGGAGAGGAGCGCAGTTTGGTGTGGGCGTGCAGGCAAAGATCAGGCCTCAGCAAACCTGGAACAGGCCTCAGGGGAGTGAATCAAGGGGAGCTGTGGCTGTTTCCAGACTTCTCAACCCACAAACCCCAAAGACAACTTAGAAGTCCGCTTTAAATGCCTTGAAACAGTTTTCAGAGCAAGGTCTTGATCCACTGGAAGGGGCAATGAAGATTGAAAATGGATCATTTGAACAACAAGCCAAGCATCTGGGAGAGAAAGCGGACGATAAACAGACTAACTCAGGCACTGCGGCTCATAACTGCAAGGATTCTAGAGCTCACCAGCACCCACAGCTGCCACTGCATCCTTATAAACCTATCAACATGCAATAGAGTGTATGTGTTCAAGGAAATGAATGACTAATACCATTATTTGAATGCTATGTGAAGACAACACTATTCTAACACAAGAGATAATATACATGGTACTGTTTATTCAACTGGGGAAAAATAAAACTTTGAGCATTTTCCTTGTAACTTGATATCAAACCATAACTCATTTCCCCAGAAGCAGCCGACATCGGATAGTGCTACTGGAGCTTAAAATAACAATTAGTGATTAAAGTTTAAAACCTATGAATAATGAAGAAAAGGATGGATTTGGTTCACTTAGGATGATTTTTTTCATAGTATAGTTTTAAGTTAAACTCTTTTTTTTAAAAAGAGTTTGAATATTTTAAAATTAACCAATGGCAGTGCTGTGAAAACTGTAGTTGTTGTCTTCATATATAGTCACACAGTTCATTTTTTTATGCAATCACATGCATTCTTCATGCGATAAGAATATGTATGACATTAAGATGCACTACTCAGAGTTGGATGCAAAAAAGTCTAAAATCATGACAAGTATTTGCTTCAAACATGAACTGATGTTAGTAAGAATCAGTAATAATATACTCCAGGTAAAAGCAGTTATGGTATTTGAGTTCCATGATTCCATTAGCAATTAACAAGGTGTCTTGCCTCTGACGGAATGTTTTCCCCTTGAGTCCACTCTGTTACGTGAAACACATCTCACACTCATTTTGTGGGTTGTATCAAACCACTGTTTGCATCAACTGAGTGTTTTTAATAACTGAATTCTGACCTGGGACTGTAGACAGAATTGAAACAAAACAATTAATGTTGTAGGAAAGACAAAAAAAAGTGTTGAAAGGAATGGAAAGATGATTTTGGCCCTGTGAGAACCTGGAGCTGCACCCTGATTCTGTATCCGCATGTTGGAATTCCACATGTGGTCAAACAGTAAAACCATGTCAGTCCAAAAAAAAAAAAAAAAAAAGATTTGCTAAGCAATGGGAAAAAAATAGAAAAGATGAGGCAATCTTTAATGGAGCTCAATTAAAATGGAAAACAGTGAAGAGCAACAACATAAGACGGCCCACAATTTATCTCCAATCAAATTTAGCACTGCCATTTATCTGGCCTCATCCCCACCTGACACCCCCAAGTTTTTCTTCACAGACAAACTGGAAGTACAGTTATTATTCCTCACTCAGAGAGAACTCCTCTCCAGTAGAACTTCTTTCAGGAATTCCAAGATGAATTCCTACATATCTGAGAATGGAATCCTACAGTAACAGTTACCCACATCCTAATTCAAATTCCAAGGAATGACAGCCATCATTTGTCAGTGATGAATCCCCACGTCAGACGCACACCTGTAATCCCAGCTATGGGGCAGGCTGAGGTTTGCAGAAGTCTTGAGCTCCAGAAACCTGAGCTGTAGTGGGCTATGCAGATGGGGTGTCCACACTAAGTTAAGCATCAGAACGGTAAGCCTCCAGAAGAGAAGGGCCACCAGGTCGCCTAAGAAGGAGAAAACTGGCCGAGGTTATAAACAGAGCAAATCAAAACTCCCATACTGATCAGGAGTGGCATTAGGCCCATTGGGAGCCTCTATGCTTCCAGTCTGGATGAGATGGGGAGGCTAAGTCTTCAAAACAAAACAAAAAGAATCCACAAATGCTCAAGCCAGTCCCCCTTCCCCTTCACCTAGCACTTCCTTAAAAAGTTCCCCAAAGGTCTAAGATATTTGATTTTGGACAACCTATAG
Organism: Vombatus ursinus; assembly: GCF_900497805.2. Lineage (NCBI taxonomy): Eukaryota > Metazoa > Chordata > Mammalia > Diprotodontia > Vombatidae > Vombatus > Vombatus ursinus. The sequence continues at coordinate 40,820,468 of NW_020954551.1, forward strand.
CAGAGGTTTCAAGTTCTCAGACTTTGGAGGGGTCTTAGCAATAACGACGGGGAATGAAAGGGGGGAAAAGGTGGCATTTCAGCAAACAATAGCTAATGCCATTGATTTACAAAATAAGAGTCACTTTCCAATCACTACTTTTAAATTCTGTCCTCCCTGTTCTTAATAAATCATGTCACAGCCTCCACTTGCACAATAAGGTACTGAACTGATGGGCAATGAAGGGACAGACCCAGAAGATTCTGGCTATCGCCTAATCCTTAGCCAGCAGCAGATCCCAAACTTGTACCCAAGCCTCCTAACTCCTGTCCTGTGATATTTCCAAGACATTGTTCTGCTTCCTGATCCTATTTGGTTAATATGTCACTATTAACTCAAATTAAAAGGCTCACTTTTCCTCAGATCATAGAGTTGGAAGTAGAAGGGACCCTTTCTCCTAATTTACAAATGAGGAAGGGGGCTCTAAGTGTCTGAGGTCAGTCAGAAAAGTGACAGAAACAGGATCTGAGCTCAAGCTCTCAGACTGCACACCCAGCTCTCCTCCCCTGCACCATGTTGCCTCTCCAATGACTGTTCCTAGGTGTTTGCAGGGGCTGTCAATCCTGTTGCAAGGGTAATCTAGCTAGCCCCAGCCCATCTCCTAGGAAGGCCTAGCTTCCATCTCTTCACATGCTCTCATCAGTCAGCTCCTTGTGCTCTCCAAATCTTCCACATCCTCTAAGCTGTGAAGGTCAGAAAGAACTGACTCTACAAGTATAAGAACAGTGCCACACATAAAGAAAATGGAGTTTGGGGGGTTTCTGGTGTTTTGTTTTTGTTTTTGTTTCTTAATCCCTGAAACATAATTTTTTAAAAATATTTATTGTTCCCTGAGAACTTAGTAAATCCTTTACTGGTCAAAGAAGTAAAATACTGTCTTATTGCCATAAACATCACTATCCAACTTAACTATGCAGGAGCGTGGACATTTAGGTCACTTCAAGGGTTTCTCAGGGATCAGCTTATGTCCTATAGACAAAGTCCAGAGCAGCTTTGTATAGCTTTGGCCTAGACAAATGAAATTCCTATACCTCCTCCTCTCAAGTTCACGCCAAGAAGCTATCTGACTGTTCCTTAGTACAACCTCCATAAATGTATTTAACAGACACTAATTAAGTAACGCTAAATAAATGCTAAATATTTTGAATACAAAATAAGAATGCATTATACCTCTTTCTCAAGGAACTTAAGACTCAGAATCCAGGTATAGCTTGAGCTAGGCTATGCAGAGATAACAAAATTCGAGGCTATAAGCTGAATGAGTGAAAAGTGGCTGACCTCTGAGTGAGAATTAGCATGTCCAGTGGCTCATACGGAGAGAATCACAGAACTTAAGAGTTGGAAGAATAGCTTATGTTGATGAGTACTCCAAGGTTTATGAAGAACTTCACACACACAGCATCTCACCTGATCTTTACAACAAACAAACTTTACTGTTTAACAGTTGTTATCTGACCCCTATTACAGATGAGGACACAGAGGCTCGCAGAGTTCAAGTCAATGGCTCATAGCCACATAGCTAGTATGTATTAGAGGCAGAATTTGAACCCAGGTCTCTTCTGACTTCATGTGTACTACAGTCAATTGTTCCTGTCTCCTCCCCTACAAAGCAATCAGCTTGCTACTACTCTGGTGAGTTGTCATCTAAACTCTGCTCAAACACGTTCCTGCAAAAGGGACCCTTATACACTAGGCAGTCCATCTGGTTAGATGGGCTCAGCTCTAACTGCTAGAATCCATCCTCATTTGGCCTTGAAATCCCTCTCCTAGAACCATGCTCCATCGCTTCTCCTTCTGACCACTGGGCTACAATGAAAGGCAGTTCCCAGGGTCTTGCCTCAAGGGCCCTTGATGACTGAAGGAGAGTTCTCAGGCTCTTTTCTAAGTCTCTCTTCTCCAGGTGAAGAAGTCCCAGCTTTCTGGCCTTTCCATGTGACATGGTGTCTGGCTCCTTCCGTCCTGGGCGGGGGGGTCTTCTCTGGCCAGGTTCTATTTTGTCAGGGTACCTCTTCAAGTGGGGTTCCCAGCACTCCATCAGTAGTCTAATAGGATCCAGAACAAAAAGTCTGGGGCTGAAGCGCCTAATATAACCTACTTTCACTTTATATGGACACTTTATAATTCTCACCCACAAATCTCCTACATAATAAAAGCAATTTCACACCCAGATAAAAAAGGGTAAGTGATATACTCTTTTTCCTCTCTTAGTCTTTTCATACCTCATTACCTACCTTGTTCCTCATACTCCCAGCCGAACTTCCTGGAGTCTTTTAAGGCCTGCCCCAAAAGGGCGGCCTGATGCATCAATTTTTTAGGAATACATCCAACATTTACACAAGTGCCACCAAGACCTAAGAAAGAAAATCATAATTTAGATATTTCCATTGTATTATGTATTTTCTGTACAGTTGGTGTTATACTGCTGCCTGAGGTGAAATTCAAGGTGTCCCAAAAGTCTTAGTGCTGTTTTAAGCTATTATAAGTTGACAACTACACTAAGACTTTTGGAACACCCCATAAAGATCACTACCAAACCCTGGTATCAGTCTTGGGGAGGAAGCCCACAGCACTTCTTCAGCTTTTTTGAAATCAAAGGCCCTTTCAGCAGTCAAGTGAAGCCAATGGACACCTTCCTAAAGTCAAAGGCACTGCTACTCTTCCAGTCAGCCAGGCTCATAACTGAGACATCATCCTGGACTCCTCATTCTCTTTTATCCCTGTATCCCTTCTGTTGCCCAGTCTTGTCCATTTTACCTTCACGGCAACTCTTGTATGTGCCCCCTCCTCTCCTCATTTCACGCTGGTGGTTGTTCTGCCTGCCTCAAGTCTCCTCCAATTCCAGTCCATTCTCCACTCAGCTGCCTGACTGATCTCCCTAAAGGGCAGCTCTGACCATGTCTCTCTCTCTTTCTCTCTCTCTCTCTCTGTCTCTCACACACACACACACACACACACACACACACACACACACACACACACTCCTCCAGTGGTTCTCTATTACCTCTAAGATCAGATACAGAATCCTCTGCTTGGCATTCAAAGTGTTCTAGTCTTTTGACATTTTACTCCGCCCTCCAGAGAGTATATGAACCAGTGACAATGGCTTCCCTGCTGTTTTTCACACAAGCCTCTATGCATTTTCACCAACTTTCCTGATCTTTACCTGTACCTCCCAGCCTCCCTGGCTTCCTTCAGATCTCTGCTAAAATCCCACCTTCTATAAGAAAGGGTCTTTCCTTTGAGACAATCTCCAGTCTATCCTGCCTACACCTTGTTTGTACCTAGCTGTCTTTATGTTGTCTCTCCCATTAGGCCATGAGCTTCTTGAAAGCAAGGACTGTTTTGCCTTTCTCTGTATCCTCAGAACTTAGCAGAGTCAGAGGGCCTACAACATAATAGGCCCTTAATAAATGCTTGATAACTTGCCTTCTCGGAATCACATTTTTAAATACATAAAATAAACTACATAGGATTACAAAAGACACCAACTATCTTGAAATACAGTTATCAAAAAACAAACAAGCAAGTTCATGGATCACACAATCATGGCCTCATAGAAAGAGCTAATCAATCAATAAAAGATGAACCTTGAGTTTTTCAGTATGCAAAGGAGAACTAGACAGAACAAAACCAAATCTATACAAGAATAAAATTATGCTAACCCTTTTCAGGAAGGGAAGGTTATTGGAAGGGATATGGGCTGAGATATATGAACTTCAGAAAGATTACCCAATAGAAATTATCTACAAAAAGGATACTTGGTCAACATGTTACATCCAATTAGAAGATAAAAGAAGGGCAGAGTTATTATTGTCATACGTTCATACTAAAGGCATATGATGATCGTGTTGTCAGTATGGCTTTGGAATTTAAGAGGGAAATGCCAACCTTACACAAGGTTCAATCAAGTTCACTCCAAGACAAAGAATAAGGTATGCTAAAGCAATAAGGCATTATTATTTACACTCTAACTCTCCCTGAGGATTCTTAAATAATACCAATAGCAGAAACAGATTAAAGAAGGCAGGTTTCCTTCAGCTACATCAAGCTCAATAATAAAATAAACTAGATTTATTCATTCAGAACCATAGTACCACTATGATCACAAAATCAAGTAGAAGATAGTGCTCTATGACTGTGATTTTGTTACCAAGCTAAGAGTCCGAATTTTCTTTCTGTTTATGAGCCAGAAAATCAAGCAGTGTGGTAATATCTGAATCCTTAGAAAGGCATAAGGAACTATTAATGACCTAGATTCACTATTCTACTGAAAAAAATAAAAAAAATCACTGTTCTGGTGGCCTTCAGGTCAAAGGTGGAAAGCCTCCTTGGCCCTGCCTGTACCAAATCTAAGGGTAGATGCCCATGAAAGCTGGGCAAGTGTCTGAGATGTGAAGATGGGAAAGGGCAGATGGGCCTGGAATCTCACTGGTACAGCATGTTTTGATGGCATGTTAAGGCTGGCAAAGCCCTTGGCATGTGTTCTCATGTGACTTTCACAACATCATGGTAAAGTACTACAGATATTTAACAAATGAAGGAAATGAAGTGCAAAAGTGTCACTTGATTTGCTAAAGGTTAAGGGTCAGGATTTGAACCTATACCTTTCTAACTCCAAGTCCAGTGCCTTTATCCATTTGTGGATCTACTTATGGATCAGCAATTTTATCACTGTAGGCACCCCTTTAACCAACACAGATCATCACCTGCCAATGCCTTAACAGATGGTGTTCATGTGAGGCTGCACGTAATTCATCGTATCTCTCTAGAGGCTGGTCCTGACAAAAGGCACAGAGAGTGACTATCCAGGCCAAGACTCAAAGCCTTTCCAGTTTGGGAAGATCAGCCAGAGTTGCAACTCTGCTGTTATAGCTTTTGAGAGCCCAGGTTCACCACTACACCTCAATGAAATATCATAGCAGGATTTATTGGAGGCACTTATATTGACATTAGCATATTAATGGTGCAGTGTCAATGTTCCAGTCAGATCTGAGTCCCAAAAGTAGTAAGGTAGCTGGTCTGAGATATTTATTCTGTTTGTGGTGTGGATTTGATGTTATATATACAGAAGCTCGGGAAGAAGGAAGAAAATGAAAGAACAAGAGTTGAGGGAGCAATAGTGATTAACAAAAGGAAAAAACAGGAGAGCCACTGAAACATTTTAAAAAATACACAGATAAGAATAGAAGGAAAGAAAGCTCAGAAAGAAGGAGAAAAATGAGAGCAGTTTTGAAAGAAACAGGTTCAGTTTCTTACTCATTTAAAAGCAAGCAATACGGAAAAGAGGTTCATAGTTTCATATGGGATCCTCACTAAGTCAGTTGATAAGCATTTACAAGACCTGCTACATGCTAGGCACGTACTAAGCACTGGGGATACAAAGAAGGGCAAAACAGTTTCTGCTTTCAAGAAGCACACAGTCTGAGAGAGGAAACAAAGTACAAACAACTAAGTAAAAACGTGAAGTTACAGCCAGAAGTCTTTCCCCACCCCCCTAATTCTAGTGTTTGTCCTCTGCGATGAATTTTATATTTGGTCCTAGAAATGATTGAGAACCACTGGAGATGATTGAATGGGGGGGTGTGTGTGTGTGAAAAACAGAGAGAGACAGAGACACAAAGAGAGAGAGAGAGAGAGAGAGAGAAGAGAGAGAGAAACACGATCAAACCTGCCCTTCAGGAAGGTCAATTAGGCAGTAGAGTGGAGGATGGACTGGAGTAGGGGGAGACATGAGGCAAGGACATTAACCAGAAGGCTCCTATAATAGTCCAGGAGTGAAGTAATGGGGGCCTGTACCAGGATGGTGACAATGCGTCAGAAGAGAGAAGGGGGAGTACATGAGAGAGGCTGTGAAGGTAGCATCATCAAATCTTGGCTACAGAATGGATAGAGGGTGGTAAAAGAATAAGGAGTCAAGGATGACATCCAGGTTGTAAGCCAGGGTGACTGGGAGAACAGTGGTGCCTTCAGTAGTAATAGGAACAGTGGAAAGAGGAAACAGCTTGGAGGGTAAAGAAAATGAGTTCAGTTTTAGAGACGTTGAGTTTCAGATGTCTATGGGACATCCAGTTCAATATCCAATAGGCAGCTGGAGATTCAAGGTTAGGAGATACTTTAAGGTTCGGATAATTAGATCTGGGAATCATCAGCATTGAGATGATAATTGTGAATCCATGGGACCTGTTGAGATTACCAAGTGAAGCAGAATTCTACTTTGTATATAGAAATGTTCTTTTTTAGGATGTTTAAGTTCAAAAGAAATAAGTTTAAAAAGAAATGTACTATTCTGAATTTCTTTTTGCATATTGGGAAAGAAGTATAAGAGAAAAGTCAAATCAAAGGAAAATCTTAGACTAAAAATTTTGTGGGACAATTAAAAAATACTATTGTTTTCTTTGTAATTTTTGCCTAAAAAAAAAAAAGCTGTCTAATTAAGGACACACAGAACAATGGCAGAAACAAGACCAAAACCTAATTTATTTTATATTAAGATAGTCAGCAATAACAGAAAAATTACTCTTCAGGAGTGTTGACAATGACAATTCACGCAATTCAGACATCACTCTGGTAACACTGAGATTTTGAAACACAAACAAAAAGGAGTCAGAACAGCTTACCCCATGATGTGCCCAAAGGAGACGGTTTAACAAAATCTAGCACCATAACCTTCTTCCCCAAAACTGCAGCTTCCTACAAAAAAAAAGCTAAATATTAAAAAAATCTTATGATTTTTCCAAATGTTTTCTTCTGCTCAAATACACAAGACAAAACTAACTATGTATGTCATCCACATCACAAAAAAAAAAAAAAACCCAAGCTTCCATCTTATCAAGGTTGACTATTACAACAGAAATTTCACAGGAAATATCAAATTTAAAGCTACACATACTCTTGCTTACAAAGAAAGAGAAAAAGAAAGTTCCAAGAAACGGCTTCTAACAGTCAGCAAGAGAAGCAGCCATACATTCCCGTAGGTTCTCTTACCTTAGAACACGCCAGTCCACCAGAACCACCACCAATTACAATAAGATCATAATCATAAGTTGCTGAGTCATTCTGTAGAAGTCTCTGTAGTAAACCACTCTGGTGAGCCTAGAATAGAAGGTCTAATATGAGAGCAAGTCACACTGATTTTCTTAAAATCTAATTCAGTTTCACTGTCTTCAATCAATGTTGGTTTGCTAACCATTTTAGGAAACAACCAATCTGGAAGCTACACAAGCAGGAATCTCAAACCCTCAATAGCTCTTCAACAGGACCTAACTTGTCAGAAACCATACCAAAGGGCACTAGTGCTTCTTTGGAGCGAGCCCTACCACCTGACAGTAAATGCCACCTACCCAGAGACCACATTTTTGTTCCTACTTCAGCTACAGATCATTTTCCCTTGGACTGGTCACCAAAATTTTATATCTGTTGGTAATCAGCTGGAAAGTATCATTTTCCAAGACCTCCACATAGTTAAAAAAGTGCTATATTCTCCATTTATGAGGATAATAATGCCCAGTAGACCATGTGTTTTCACCTGTTTATTCAATAGCAGTTACAGAATATACTAGGCATTTTATCATTTGGCATACCCCCCTGTGATCGATGCTCTGTAGTTAGCTACGAGAGAGTTAGCCGAGATTAGGATCTGTGGCCTTGCAAAAGTTTTATTGATATAAAATCAAGTAATAGAACCCATGATTATGGCCTTGGAAGTACCATGTTCTAACCAACTCAGATTACTGACCTTTTCACAACAGCTCCCAACCCTGGTTTTCTTTGCATGCAGATAATAATCCACTGAATGAAAATTAATTCAATTATGGATATTACTATTATAATGTTTTTAAAACATTTTTACTTATTTAACAATCGCTAATTGCTAACATCTTCATGCATTTTTAAAGTACACAATAAAGAACAATATTTGAAGAACCACAAATACCTATGTAAAGGACCTCTCCAACTATAAACTTCAACTATTTTCTACTACTGCTTAATTTTGATTGAACTTCAATAATCTATTACTATTTAAACCAAATCTTGATTTTCTTTATTTGGATTTAAGGAGAGTCCTTTTCTTTTATTTATTTTTCTTTACATGTTAAAAAGCCCCCAACTTTGTAACGTGGCATGACTTGCCATTTGCAGCTTTCTCAGGCCGTCCCCTTTCCCACATTCCACATGCCAGTCAAACTGGCCTACTTGCTTCACCTTGTCCACAACACTCCCTCTCCCATTGCCATGCTTTGGCTCAGGCCATTCCCCATGCCGAGCATGCACTCTCCTGACCTCTTTCTTTTAGATTACCTAGTTCAAGTGCCATTTCCTACATATGCCTTTCCTGATGCCCTCAAAATTACTTTGTATTTGCCTTGCATACATTTTTTATCTACTTACAAGGGTATATGCATGTTCCAACAGGATATAAGCTCCTTGAGGGCAGGGATTGTTCCATGTTGGCTTTGTTTCCCCTCCCCACCCCCAGCACCTGGCACATAACAGATGCTTAATAAATGCTTGCTGACTGGTTCTGTTAATGACTTACTGATCACTTTTGTGGTAGCAAAGAACTTTGAACAAAATAGGTGCTCATCAATCGGGAAACAGCTAAACACACTGGGACACAGGAAGATAATAGGATATTACCATGCCATAAGAAATGATAAACATGAAAGAATTCAGAGGAACATGGGAAAGCCTATATAAACTGATGCAGAGCAAAAGAAGCAGAACTAAGAAAACATACACCATCAACTATAGCAATGCAAATGGAAAGAACAATAAAAGAAAAATGGAGGCTGTATAATCATAATGACCAAGCCTGATCCAGAGGAAAGTTGAGAAAATGCATATAACCCTTTCCCCTATTGCAGAAAGTGGGGAATTCTGATAGTGGAATGTTATACATTTTGTTAGGTACAGGTGATGTTTCGGTTGGTTCTGCTGACTTGCTTTTTCAATTTGTTCTTTTGTAACTTGTTACAAGGGATGACTGGGTAAGGGGCTAGGGAAAGAGATATATTTGGAAATCAATGTGATGTAGAAAACAAAAAACATCAATAAAGCCTTTTTTAAAATTAAATAAATGACTGCTTGGTAAGCCTAATTAATCTAACCAAAAATATCATCTGGGACTTCCTTTTGCTCTCTCAGAGAAGGTTCCTTCCTATGCCTTTCTCACAAGAGAGCAAACTGCTCTCGAGGTAATTCCTCAACTAGCACAAGTGAGACTATCACCTCAGGTACTCACACATAGGTAGGAGACTCTGTGACTTGCCCAAGTCTGTGTAAAATCCCAGGATGTTCTCTTTCCAATCAGGAGAATTTCCTTGAGAGTTGGTGTAAAAGCTAATTTGCATCAGATAATAAAGATTATCTATTAACTACCTAGCAGAATTTCTCATATATTACAACCTGTCAAAAACCACTGAACTGGTATAAACTCATTCTTAATAGGGTTATAACATCTCCCTCCACCTCCCTCTGAACATTTAAAAACATATCTAAATACACAAGACAAATTGTTTCCTCCTGAATAATCTTCAACCACCATTTATCACTACTTGATCTAATCTTATTTTATTTTTATTCTGCTTTTAAACAGAATTCTGATTTCCCTATTAAATTTTCAAATAGATCAAGGGCCTATTTAGTCAAAGTCATGAAGTTTTGCTTGGCATGCTGGAAATTCAACCAGTACCCCCCAGTACTTTCGTGGAGATGTCCAATTACCTCCCTAGATTACTGCCATCACTAGCGTTGCTTCTGCATTCTAAGTAGATGTCAGTTTTGTGAGGTTTTGTTTTGTTTTTGGACCTGGCATCCCCTTTTCTCCTGACAAGCAGTCTTAAATTAAGGACCTATAATCCCACACACTCGATTCACTTCAAGCCTCAAAGTAAATGACATTACCTGAAAAGTTTTATCACATCCACCCATGTGTACTTTATTCACAAATATATTAGGCACGGTCCTTTGACTAGTTATCTCCAATAATAGCTCTTGAACCCTGGGTCCATCATCTAAGGAATAAAAAGTTGAAAGATGCTGAGAAAATTTTCAAAGATTTTGTGAGATGAATTAATGAAGTCTTTTTATGCAAAAGTTTAAGTTCAGATGTATATACTTAAGATCAAGTACATACAGAATCAAGATTCTGAATGGAAATGAACCAGCCTTAAAAGGAAACTTAAGGTAAATGAAGAAGGAGGGTTAACAGACTTTGCTTTTCTTATAAAATCCACTAATTATACTAATATAAATAAATCTCTTTGGTAAAACCAATAACAAAAACTCAACCAAATTAGTATTAATTAGCAAAATGCTTCTTTGTAGGATTACATTTGGAAAAAACACTGCAAAGTCAAAACTAAAATTTTCTCCTCCTGCACCCTGCCTCCCCCACCCCCAACCTGGGACTCCAACAGCTCAAAATTATTTCACTTGTTAAGGTTACATGAACACTGTCTCAAACTTTATCTTTTATGGGAATTCTCAGTGGTAAAGGAAAGGAAATGAATGAGTCTTCATGAAGGACAGGCCCAACTGGTAACAAGGGTGATTTCTTTCTGTTTTCTTTGCCTTATCTTGACTTAAGAATGAAAGAATTTGCTTAAAATACATTAGTATCAAATTAGAAGCTTATGTCATCCTGAAAATGTAAATCTGAACCAAATATTCTGCATTTTAGCCCATACTAGTTCACTACCTTTAAAATGCATTGCTAAAGGCTGATCAGAATGATCCATTCCACTTGTAATAGTTGAAGAACTAATACATTTTACAAAAATTGCATATCAACACTACGTGCTAAATATTTTACTTACCAACTAGATCAAGTTCCAAGATATTACATTCTACTCCCAAATCAGTGAAGAGTTCTTTTACCTATAACAAAAACTTTCTAGAATAAATTTCAGTATTATAAATCATGACATTTATGATAGAATCTAATTATAATGTGAATTACTAAAATAAAACAATGAAAATAAACCAAGTTTTCTTTTAAAGAGCTTTTTCCTTTATATTCTCAGTGTCTTTTGAAATACAATTTTGAGCAAGATGAACTTGGGTGGAGGGGAAAATTGGGTAGAGGGGATGGATCAGTGTCTTACATATAAGAGGTATTTAATTAATATTTGTTGAATCTGAATGGCCTTGAAATTATTCTAAAAGAATTGAGAATCTGAGATACAATGTAATTTTACAGTAAGTCAACAAGTATTAAGTACCTTCTATGTGCCAGGTACCATGTTAGGCACTGGGGACACAAACACAAAAGTGAGACCCCATCTTCGAAATGATTACAGTGTACTGGAAGGTACTATATATTCACAGATAAACAAATACAGTATATGTACAAAATAAATACAGGATATGTTCAACATTACTATATAATGATTTGGCTGGGGAGGGGGGAGGCGACTGACAACGAAGAAATTAGAAAATTTTATTTGTCAATTTTATTTTTCTCCTTAAAAAATTTCAAACCAATTTAATTTTTTCTATAAACTGTTATACTTGAATGAACTGGTGATTTTGTTGGTTTGAGTACAACATAGGCACTTGGTTGGTATAGCAGATAGAGCCTCCCTTTGAACGGGACTTAGAATCAGGAAGATCTGTATTTGAATCCTGCCTCAGATACTATCTCTGTGACCCAAGAAAAATCAATTAACCTTTCTCAATCTCAATTTACTCATCTGTAAAATGAGGAAAATAGCACCTAGCTCACAAGGCCACTATGAAGGTCAAATGAGACAATAAATATAAAATACTTTGTAAACCTTAAAGCATTATATAAATGTTAGCTGTTTTATTTTCCGATTATTTTTATTACTTCCACCCACAAACATAGCAACTATATTGTATTTTAGAATATATGGCCTTCAAAAAACTAAATGTCACTTCCTTAACATGATGTTTTATCAGAGTAGAGTTTTAGTGGAATACATTTATTATTTAGTATATTGAATTTATAAACCTATTTATTCATTTATAAGTTATTTGTAACCCACAATTATTGTAATGACTATCTCTCAAGAAAAGAATTGGGGCTATCTCACTGAAAAGCAGAGATGTTGAGGCTAAGAAAAGGTCTGAGGCATCCTGCACTGGATGTGAACAGGAGTGTACTTCACTTCTCAGAACAAATACTGTTCATTATTCCTGAAAAGTTGGCTCTGAAAATTAATAACTACAAACTGAATGATTTTCCTGAATGACTTCCAAAGTAAACACAGAACCATGTTCCCAGAGAACACATTTCACTTATAGAACATAACAAAATATACTTCAGAATGCAGCAAATATTTTTTCGAAACTTGTAGATGACACATAATTGAGGACAGACAGCTAACACATTAGAAAAGGGTTCAAAAAAAGCTCTGAAAAATCTGAAAGAATGGGAAAAGTGCAGACTTGGGAGTTAAAAATCTGAGTTAAATCTAAGCTCTACCACTTATTAGGTTGTGTGCAAGTCACTTAACCTCTGGGTCTCAGCTTCCTCACCTCAGCTTCCTCAACAGTCTATACCTCACAGAGCTGTTGCAACATCAAGTGAAATAATGGAAGTATAATTGCTTTATAAGGTTAATACACTTATATAAATGTTAGCAATTGCTATGAACCACTTAAACATATCAAGTTCTCCTCAGAGCCTCCAATGCCTATTTTCAACAGCCTGTTGGATTATTTCCACTCGAATAGTCAGTCCTTTGGTCTTAAAATCAACTAAATAAAAATAGAATAAATAGAATCCCTTCTAAAATAGAATCCTTTGTCCTGTCCTCAAATCTCTTGCTCCCTTCTCCTTTCTAAGAATGATACACTATCTTCCAAGTCACCAAGGCTCAAAATCTTGGAATCATATTTTAACTCCTCCTCCCTCTCAGTTGCCCTACACATCTAGTGTAATATTCTGCAGGTTCTGGTCTTGGAACCAAAAGTCCTGGGTTCAAATCACACTCAGATACTAACTTTGTAACTCTGGACAAGTCACTTAACATCTCAGAGCCTTTTTTCTGACCTATAAACAGATACTAACATTAGCAACCTCATAAGGTTGTAAAGATCAAATGTGTTTTGTAAACCTTAAAGCTTTATAAAAGTGTGAGCTAATATTATTAAACTTCCGTATTAGGCAACCACTCTAGTTCAAGTCCTTATTTCTTCTCACCAAGGCTCATTAACTGCTGTTTCTTACTCCATTATTATCCCTTTTCCAACTCACCCTGACACCTTTGTCAGTCACCTTCCTAATGCACCACTCTGATCATTGTGCTCCTTTACTCAAACACCTCTACTAGCTCTCCATGGCCCGTAGAATAACATATAAACAAACATGCACTCTTGGTGTTCAGAACTCTTCTCTATCTAGCAGCTCCAAGCTATCTTTCCAGACTGACACGTTCTACAATGAAGTCTGACAGATGTTTATCTCCTGTTCTCCTCCCATCTCCCATGCTTTTTTCAGGCCATCCCCTATGCTTAGAACTGCTTCCTTCAAGATCCAACTTGGATGTCATCTCTTCCACTTAGCCCTGGCATCAGTCATTTTCTCCATTATCCAATTCCTCACTTTGCCTAGACCTCTCCTTGGTACCTGTCCTACCCTCTCTGGTATCACATTTATTTATGGACAAGATAATACCACTTATTAGACTGTAATCTCTTTGAGGGCAGGTTATAGTCCCAACGTCTAGTACTATTGTGATTTGCTGAATTGAGCTGAATGAAGAGTCTGAGGGAAAATCAGGAAGAGTCTTCCAGGACACTACACAGATCCAATTTAAGTAGATAAAGATGAGAGTGCAGACCCAATATAAGGCAGAAGAGTAAATATACTACACAATCATTATGAAATTCACAGTATGGAGCAAGAAAGCAAGAAATTAACATCTCTTAGTTAAGTTCTGAACCATCACAAATTTGGTTATGCTGTGAGCCAGATCCTGCCTCCAGAGAGTGATCTATGGTGCTTCTCCCTTGCTGTACCACTGAAAGTCACCTAACATCTCCGAGCCCTTTTTCTGACCTATAAAAGGCAGATACTAATATTACCAACCTCACAAAGTTGTAAAGATCAAATGTGTTTTGTAAACCTTAAAGCTTTATAAAAATGCGATACAGGCAGGGGTTACCTGGTCCCCCCAATAACAGCACTATCACAGGGCAGAGCACCCCAATCCAGACTACTGTCACTCCAGAAAAATCTCAGCAGATTCCCTCTTTAGTCCCAAGAACTTCTCCCCAGGAAGTCCCAGCAGGCACGCTGCATAAACCAGACCAGGGTCGCAGTCTGAATCTCAGCTGCCTATTTTCCTCTCTGGCTGCTTCAGGGGACCCCCTTCCCAGAGGATGAAGGATGGTCAAGGAGGCCTAGAGAGGCAGAGCTCATTTACATCCCAGAGCCGCATGCCTCTGGCCAGCCCAGGTCCGATCCCGTCTTCATGCCCCCTCCCTGCCCGTCCAGCCTGGGTCCCTCACTGGCCGGCGGCTCGACCGGCCCGGCCATGGTCCGCATCCCCGCCCCCACGCCGTGCAGCCTGAGGTCCCCGGTGTCCAGTCAGAGTCCTTCCCCGCCCCCGCGGGTCCCGCCCCCGGCCCGGCTCGGCCCGCGCGGCTGTCACCTTGTCGCTGTAGGGGCAGCAGCTCTTACTGAAGATCATCACGCGGTTGTTCTCGATGAGATGCCACAGCCGCCGTCGCAGGTCTTCGGGCGGCTCCAGGTTCAGCCGGCTGCTGCCGAGGGGCTGCATGGGGCCCGGAAACGACAGCCGGCTGCGGTCGTCGGTGTCCGCCCGCTTCTCGGGCGCCGGTGGCGAGGGCCGCGACTCCGCCTGTTCGCCGGAGGCGACGCGGAACAGGATCGCCCCCACCTTCCCGAACGGAGGCGGAGGCCCACAACCAGGCCTCCCTCTCACTTCTGGGGGCCCGGCCCGGGGGGACCCGACGTGCTCCCGCCGGAGAGCAGCACCCCCGACCCACGGAAGGAGGCACAGCGCCTAACAGACTCTCGAGCCTGGATGAGAAGACCGCGGCCAAGACGCTTGGGTGTGCGCGTGCGCGTGCGCGCGCTGCCAGCCTCCTCGCCCGTCAGGGCGGGAGGTCGGGGAAGCCGGCCGGCAACTCCCAATCCCAGCGCCTGCCTCTTGCCTCTTCTCCTGCGCGTGCGCCGGGCGCAGCGGCCCTCGAGCGCGCCTTCTCGTTCAGACCCAGTCGAGGAGACCAAACTATATAGCGGGGGTGTCAGGAGCCCAGGACAGGGAACCGGCTTTACAGCATCTCCACATGCGGCTATCAGAAAATGTTTATGCTCTGAGAATATTAAATGCATAATGTTTAGAAAGTAATCTAATGATATTGTTAAGGAGGGAGGAATTCATGATTCCGGCTTCTCTGATTTCTCCCCCTTCCAGTCGAGTTCACTTTTGGGATAACCCAATATGGAGCTTGCGCAGAAGCTGCCTGCCCACTGAGGCGCTGGTTGGCGAAGCTGAGGAGGGTGTGTGGGTGGCTTCTGGAGCTTGCTCCGCTGCAGGCGAGCGATTACCGGCCGGGTTGGTGAGGCGCCTTTAGTTCTTCCGAGGCTTCCACATTATCGTCCTCCTTGGCCCTACCCTACGATCCTGTGGGGGAGACGAGGCAGAAAGGTTCATTCCATTTTTGCACGTGAGGAAACTGGAGCATAGAGACGTCGAAGCGGTGGAGGCCACGCTGGGATTGTAGGGTTTAGAGCTGGAAGAAAGTTTCGGGGTTAGCCGAAGCCTTCATTAAACAACAACAACCAAAAAAAGGGCAGCGAGGTGGCACAGTGGATAGAGCTCTGGCCGTGGAGTCAGGAGGACCAGAGTTCAAATACGGCCTCAGACACTTGACACTTAGCTGTGTGCCCCTGGGCAAGTCACTTAACTCCATTGCCTAGCAAAAACAAACAAAAAAAACCTGATTTATTTGCTGAAGGGAGTTCCCGGTGAGGGAAACTCCGCCTTCCAATGCAGTTGCACTACTTCTCTGCAATTTATGAAGTCAGTCATCAAGTATATCATCTATTAAGCGCCCACTGTGTGTCTGCCGGTGTTCTAGGTGCTGGAGAGACACCTCGAGGTCCTACGATCTATCCCCAGAATAAGTACAAATATATACAAAGTAATAATAATAACGTTGATAATAGCATTCCTATTGTACCTGTGCCAGGCTTACAATTGTCCCATTCGATTCTCACAAAGACCCTGGGAAGTAAGTGCTATCATTACTCCCATTTTACATATGGAGAAAATGAGGCATACAGGGTGACTTGCCTAGGGTCACCAGCTAGTGCAAGTCTGAGACTAGATTTGAACTCAAGTCTTCCTGATTCCTGACCCAGCAATCTGTCTACTGTGTCACTTCTATTAACAGTATTCAAAGTAGTTGTATACAAGGTAGTTTGGGGGAGAGGGCATTAGAAGGTTGTGTGCGTTCTAGGCCTGGGTAAAGGTAGAGAGACTGGAGATGCAGTCTTCAAGGATTTACCCTGAGTCAGTATGTGATTCAGTGTGTGTCCTCGGTGGTACCTCATTTCATAAATGAAGAAACTGAGGCCCAGAGAGGGTATGTGCTTTGTCCAGTGTCACACAGATAGTAAGGGATGCAATCTGGTCAACCAACAGACATTTATTAATTATCTAGGTACAGAAGATACGGGATACAAAGACAAAATCAACAATCTCTGCCTCTCACGGTGCTTACCTTCTAATGTGTTTAGATGCATGTCATTACTTACAGGTACACAAAACTGATAAAGGTACTTTAAGGAGAGGCACTAGCAGGTGGGAGACCAGGAAGGTGTCATATTCAAACCTAGGTCCTCTAACTCTGTATTCATTATTCTTTCCACTATGTCATGCTGCTAGACTCCTTAAACGAAAAGGTAAGATAAAAATCTGAATTCATTATCCTAGTACTGGAAAATGTTCTGATTACATTCCCAAGTCTATTATGGCAGCTAAGTTACAAAAAGGATAGAGTGCTGGGCCTGAAGTCAGGAAGGGTCATCTTCCTGAATTCAAATGTGACCTCATACTTACTAGGGATATGACTCTGGGCAAGTCTCCTAAACCTGTTTGCCTCAGTTTCCTCATCTGTAAAATGAGTTGGGGAAGGAAATAGCACACTACTCAGTATCTGCCAAGAAAACTGCAAACAGGGTCATGTAAGAGTCAGACACTATTGGAATAATCAAACAACAACAACAGCAATTCATATCTCCAGCTTCTATCTTGGATTTGTAAAGGGAAACTAGGAGTGTGTGTGGATCTGGTCTGTTATCTGTTAGTTCTTTATGATTTTGGAAAATTTTTCTTAAACCAATCCCTTCTTGGTTAAGGGGTTTTCATTTCCCTTAAAACCATGAGAGTTGGGAAGATCTGGTTATCACAAGGAGAAGCCAGGGAACTGCCCTCCCCACCCAGAAAATCTGGGGAGTACCCATCTGTTAGATAAGAAGGAAATCCTTGAGAATAGTAGATCTACTGTCAGTCCGTCAATAAGTATTAAGCACCTACTATGTGCCAGGCGTTACTAAATGTTGAGTTTGCAAAGAAGGGTAAAAGACAGTTCCTGTTCTCAGAGAGTTCACAATCTAATGGAGGAGACAATATGCAAATAACTATGTACAAATGAGCTACAGATGGGAAAAAATGGAAATAAACAACAGAGGGAAGGCACTAAAATTAAATAGAATTGGGAAAGGCTTCCTTTGGAAGGTAAAATTTTAGCTGGGTCTTGAAAGAATCCAGGAGGCAGAAATGAAGAAGAATATTCTAGGTATGAAAATCTTTGAATAGGAAATGAGTGTTTGAGGAACAACAAGGAAGCCAGTGTCATTGGATCAAAAACTACTTGGGGGGGGGGGGGGGGGGGAATGTAAGGGATGAGAAGATTGGAAAAGTGGGGGGGGGAGGTTTTTAAAGTCTTTAAACAACAAAAAAGATTTTTATTTTGGTCCGGGGGGGGGAAGGGGGCCGGGGGGGGGGGGGGGGGGTGTTAATATGGTCACACCTACAATTTAGGAAAGTCTTTTGACAGCTTTTTTCTTTAAAGAATCAAAGAAAACAGCAAAAGGTGAAGGATGAAGTAGAAAAGGAATGTAGAAATGGTGGACTGCAGGGAGTAACAAGAAGGCTGTCAATAGTCAATCAGTCAATAGATAAACATTTATTAAGTGCCTCCTGTGTTCCATACACTGTGCTATGAGCTGGGGATACAAAAGAGGCAAAAAACAGTCTCTGCCCTCAGGGAGCTTACAATCTAATGGGGAAGACAACATGTAAACCAAAATATGCAAAGTAAGCTATAGACAGGATAAATAGGGAATAATTAATAGGGAAGGCACAGTACTTAAGAAGGGTGAGGGAAGGCTTCTTGGAGGAAGTGGGATTTTTAGATGGAACTTAAAGAAAACCAGAGAGGTCAGTAGGTAGAGTTGAGAAAAGAGCATTCCAGGCACAGGAGACTGCCAGAGAAAATGCCTGGAGCTGAGCAATGGGGTGTCTTGTTTGTAGAATAGCCATTGTCACTGGATCAGAGAGAACATGTTGGGTAAGAAGACTAGAAAGGTAGGAGGAGGTTGGTTATGCTCTGAAGCATTTTATATTTGTTTCTGGGGGAAATAGGGAGCCACTGGAGTTTAATGAGTAAGGACTTGACATGGTCAGACCTGCACTGTAGGAAAATCACTTTTGTAGCTGAATGGTGGTCAGCATTTCAGAGGAGTTGAGATGAAAATAAAACAGGCTTCAGGAATATGTTCTTGCTTTTCATTTTCTTTCACTGGACTTTAAGACCATCTCTCTACTTAGTTGTCAATTAGTAAATGTTGATCATAATGATCCCTCTAGGTCTTCAAGAAAAGGTTAAATTATTTTCTATATCCTGAGTTTACTAAGGCAGTAAAGCATCCCTTCAAAGGTTTGAGACCAAAGTTTTAGTATAGAAATTGTTAATGTGGTATCAAACTTACCTTATCTAGGATACCCTCCTTCCCAAACTGGCGGATAATACACAAGGTGTTTTACTTCTTTTAAATCTCCCCCAAGTGCCTACCACTAAGAGAGTCCATTGGACCCTGGGGAATGAGAAAGGGAAGGTCTTGTGTCAGTAGAAGGATGACAAAGTAGAATTTGCCAAAGGTAGAGGTGTGGGTATCCTTTGAATGGGATTTAGGACTTCTTTTGGTTTTGCCACTTACTACTTTATGACATTGGAAAAGTCATATACCTTCTTTGGCTTCAGTTTCCTCCTCAGTAAAATGAAGGAGTTGAACTAGATGATGTGTTTAGATCTCTTCTATCTCTAAATGCTATGAACCTAGACATCCAGTAAATGATTATATTTTGCTAAGTGAAGTTTGCAAAGAGCAGGTGGAATTTTAAGAGTTCTTAAAAAGAAATGAGAAGATGCTTGGCCGGCAAAGAATTTATACACTAGCTAGATATGTAGGCATGTTTGGTGGAAAGGCCCATCAGTCAGTAGGGTGTACTTATTGAGAGCATATTATCTCTACTTCCTGCACTTAACATAATGTTTTGTATTTTGTTTTGTATTTGACAAATATTTATGAAGCATCTGTTACATGCATAGCATAAAAAGCAGCAGGCAGTAGGTGTGTCACCATGGGCAAGTCATTTAACCTGTGTGAATTTCAGTTACCTCACCTATAACAGAGACATGCACTTCCTGCATCACAGAGGTTTTTTTTTTTTTTTGGTGGTGGTGGTTGTTGTTGTTTTGTTTGTGTTTTTGTTTTGTTTTTTAGGCAGTTGGGGTTAAGTGACTTGCCCAGGGTCACACAGCTAGTAAGTATCAAGTGTTTGGTCTGAGGGTGGATTTGAACTCAGGTCCTCCTGACTTCAGGGCCAGTACTCTATCCACTGCGCCACCTAGCTGCCCCCATCACAGAGTTTTAAGAAAGCTGTTCTGTAAATTGTAAGTAAAGCATTAGATAAATGTAGGTATTTAAAATAATTTAAGCTATCAACTGTTTAAATGCAGTGAATTAAAAGTTATTTTAAAAGGTGAAGAAATCTGAAATATGCCCAAGCAAGAAAGGTTAAATAATAGGAGCTATCACTGGGCAAGTTAAGTGACCAGTGTTCAGCCTAAAGTTCAAAGAAAGGAGAAATCGCTATAGATTAGAAAAAGCAGGAAAATCCTTGAAGTGAAAATTCAGGCAGAATTTATCCTTAAATTTACAGACTCATAGAAATTTAGCATTGAGAGGGAGGTTAATGATGAATTAGTCCAATCCTCCTCATTTGATAGTTAAGGAAACTGAGGCCCAAAGAGCTGAGATTTCTTGTTCACATAGCATGTTATTTATTGGTAGAACACAGAAAAGGGGGAAATTTTTTTTAAATGACTCAGCTAAACTTTCAGCCAGTCCCTCGGGATATCTCTGTGGGCAAAGGTACAAGTCATTTCATTTGATGAGCACACCTTATTCTCGTTCTGGTGCCCAGAGACATTAAGAGGTCCTGGCCTTCACATACTTCCTCACTGATCCTCTAGGCCTTATCACACACAACCATCTCTAAATAGTGCAAGTTTTTCTACTTTGGGGGGAGCCATTTTGTGTGTCCCAGAAAATGAGTGTGGTATTGGGAAGGATTGATAACTTAATTATAACCAGGAGAAGGACAATTAATCCTGACCATTCTAAAACTAGAAGACTGAATAAATAAGATAAAGCAAACAACCAGCTAACCTGTGTCATCCCAGGTCCAGAAAAAGTCCCAAGTTGGACATAATTGGGTGATCCCCGACAGTGACTCTATTCACAGGCTAGAGGAAAACAAAAAGACTTCAAATGATAGTTATTAGAGTTTTTCACCCAATGTGTTCATCTGACACCAATAAAAACCCAGGTGAAGTGAGGGAATAAGTCAGCAAGCTCTAAAGCATTTACTAGGTGCCACTCTGTGTTAAGGACTAGGAATACAAATATAAGCAGAAAGAAAATCCCTACCCTCAAGGAGCTTACATTCTAACGAGGGAAGACCACCCAGAAAAGGGGAGAGTAGGGGTGAAGGTACAGGGCTCAGGGGCATTGTAGAGAAAGTCTGTAGTCAGGAATTAGCATGGAAAGGAATCAAAGACAAATATGTCCTGGGTCTCTTTAAAATGGAGGTTCTCAGAGGAAGCTTAATCAGAAGGAGAGGCTGAAGGGAGCAGAGAATAATTCCAGTGTGTGAAGTCTAGGGGTGCAGTGAGCATCCAGAATGAAGAGGTTCCTAGAACATTATAAAGAAAGATTGGTAAAGTCAGGAGAGCTGCTTGGAAAGTAACAATTGTCACTCATCCAGTACTGTAATCCAGCTGTGCCCTCCCTCCTTCAATTCTTTTTTCTTCCCCTGGGGGTGAAGATTAAGTCAATTAAGTGACAAAATATATTCCAATGGCATTGTTATGATCAAAATGTTTGAGCCAGTTTTCATATGGAGCTTGGTGGTCATGGCAGGAATTAGTTTTGTTCTTTCTGGCACCGTCAGCAGCAAGTGTAGGTAGGAAGTAATTTCCACAAGTCTAGGAGAAATCCTCTTAAGGATCTCTTGAGTTTGGGGTGTGTAGTCAAGACTCCTTTAAGTATCAGATATGTAGAATTCCTCAGTCTGTATTTCCAAAGCCAGCCACCAGGTGGCACTCTAACTTCTTGGGAAAACATGACTATCCTCTACTACCTTTTTTTTTTTTTTTTAAATAGTATAGCCACCCCTCTCTTTAAATGCTGATTATTGGTTTTTTGGATTACTCAGGCATCACTTCTTCCATTTCATTGCTTGCAAACATCTCCACCGGGCCAAGGGAAGAGAAAGGGGGAGAGATCCAGTCAAATTTGATACTTGTTAACAGCTCTGGTAAAAGGTTTGATATAAGGAGAAAGCTGAAACATGACTAAAATTCGGTTTTAAAATCATCTGGCAATGTCAGGAGTGCTAAAGCCCAGAACAAGCTGAGGCTTGCAGTGAATACTAAGGATAACCAGTAGCTGGCTAGATAAGTCAGACAGCCAACATCATTCACTGATTGCTTACTTATGTGTACCCAGCCCTGTACAGTAAAGGAGATTTAAAAAAGAAGTCTCAGCTAATTGAGATATATTTGCTGAAGGTCTTTATTTTTTTGGTAGAGCAGCTGAAAATTTCTTAACTTGTTTTAATGAAAGTTTCATTCTTCAGAAGATGGCAGCAACCAGCAGAATTGTTATTCTGGATCCAATTGTGGTCATTAGAGACAAAAGGATCCTTAGGATGATTAAGTCCAACTCCCCACCTCCCCCATTTTACCAGTGAGGCCAAGAATTGAAGTGACTTGCCCAGATTCACACAGCAAATAAGTAATATCACACCAATCTGGGAACCCAGGTCCTTTGACTCCAAATTCCACTATGCCACGTTGCCTCCCAAAGGGTTCAAAGTAGAAATGATTGGAGTCTTGAGAGTAAGTGACCATGTCCTCTGCATGTATAAAAGGAGGAGACTTCAGTGAATAATGTAGCCACACCTTAAATCTGGGGAGAGTAAATTTCATGGAGTTGAGGAAGCATACATAAAATATGGCAGTCTAAGGTTCTACAGAAGCCGACTTAAGAAGGATCAGATGTTCTCAGGGACAAAACTGTGATGATATTAACATACATGACTCAGCTGAAGAAGAAAACAAAGAACTATCTAAAGAGTCCAATGTGGCAGTACCGATCAGCTCGGATTTTGAAGATGTAGAGAACTCAGAAGCAAGGGCAAGTAACTAAGCATGAATGAATACAAAAGAGTAGTAGTCTTATCAGAATAACACCAGAACTCTAAAGCCCAGGAGCAACAAAGATATGGTATAAATGCAAATGACAACAGAAATGCATTTTTAAAAACTATGTTGATTGTAATAGATCAAAAAAGGAATAGGGCAACTGCTTTTTGTTTGTTCGTTCATGTGTACCTCTGATTTCAGTGGTTTAGGAACTCTTAGGAATTTCCTTCCATCATTGCTGATTGTGAACTGACCTCAATTTATAGTGTTAAAGAGTTGCTCAGAACATTGAGAGGTTAAGTGATTTGCCCATTGTCACATAGTCAGTGTGTATCCCAGGCCAGACTTGAAACTTAGTCTTCCTGACAAGGATGGCTCTGTATCTCTCATATCTCATTGCCTCTCTACTGAAGGTATCAGTAATAATGGAGAAGGGAGAAATGGCAGACCTATTTAACTCCTACTTTTCCATACCAAAGAGAGTGATTCTTACGTGGAAGAATTATAACTAGTTCAGTTTGTGGTGGGGTATACAGACTGCTATCATAGATACCTAGTTTAAAATACTAGGGTTGAATTAAGATTATGGAGGGCCTTGAATGCTAAGGCAAGGACTTTGGAGTTTATTTGTAGGTCAGTAGGGATCCACTAAAGGTTTAGCAGTGGAGTCCTTGGACTTATCAATGGTTCTGTGAATTGAAGTGACAACCCAGCAAGTGGGGGGTAATCTGGATGTCTCTGACCTTTACACAGAATAGGATTTACTTTACTAAAGCAAAGTAGTGAAATGGGAGTTTAAGAGCCCAAACTGGTGACAAATCTCTGACAAGAGACATTGTATAAATTGGGGCTTCCGGAATTTATCACTCGCACTGCCTGCTGTGCATTCTTGTGCTACCGCAGGATAAAATAAATTGGTCTCGCTAAGGGAACGGCAGGAAGCATTTGAATATTCCCTACTCCGAAATGGTAACCTTTTTTAGCTCTGCAGACCTCCTCTCCCTGGAGTGGTGAGGGGCATATGCATGGATCTTAGAAATCAGAAGTGATATGCACAGGTGGGAGTCAAAGTTGGGGCTAAGGCCCCTGCACAAGGGTTCCGATGAGCTCTCTTGGTAGAACTGACTAGAATTTTTAAAAAACCTTCATTTAAATACTCTCTGAGAAAACTGTCTATCTCACTTCTTAAAGTGAATGGAAGATAACTTAGAAAAACCCCTGAGCTCCTCTATTCTGGGGAATTTAGCAGGTTGCTTTCTCCCCATGGGAAGTCACTAATACTATATAGAATAGCTTGGTAGTAGAATGGATTCACACACGCACATATATGTATGAAATTTGTTCCAGTTTTGCAGTAGACAATTTGAGGGATCCCAACCCCCCTGGGGAGCAGCTTAGGCCAGCTCAAGTAGGGAATATATTTGAAATTCTGAACATAATCTTTTGAGCTTTAAGATAAGAGTTAATGGTTTGAGGTTCTCAAAGTACTTAATTAGTTTTAAAAAAAAACCTCTTCTCTAAACTGGGTATTAATAAAGCCAATTTTCACTTATCTGTGGTAATGGGAGAAAGACAAGCATTAGAAATGAAATCCAAAGATAATCCTAAAATCGCATTTTGGACAATAATTTCAATCTTCTTCCCATTAAACCTTTTTTTTTTTTCCCAAGAGAGACTACAAGAAATTCAATTGAATGGTTTGAGTCTAAGCTCCTCCAGTGTCCCTTGTCCTTCTTAGTGAAGGTTCAAGTGGTTACTAGAATAGTCAAAAAAGCAGGCAGAGGGAGGGAGTGTTATTCTTGGTATTCATTCTTATGTCTTTTTAATGTTTGATTGTTTTATCTCCTCAATCAGATTGTAGGTTCCTCAAGAGCACAAGTTACATTTTCTGTTTTATAGAATATCAGAGTTGGAAGGTACTACAGAGGTCATCTAGTCCAACCTAAAATGTAGAGGGTGCCTCTCTATAACATCCCTGACAAATGGTCCTCTAATCAACTACCTCTTAAAGACTGTCAGTGATAAGAAACACATTATATCCTGAGTTAGCCCATTCCACTTTTAGATAGTTCTAATTGTTGGCAAATTTTTCCTCATGTTGAGTAGAAATCTATCATCATCTTCCACTTGTTGCTCCTAGTTTTCCCCTCCAAAGCCAAAAAACAAATGTAATCTCTATGCCACAGGACAAGTGTAATTCCTTTCAGATGCTCAGGAAAGATTGTTATGTCTCCCCCATGTCTTCTATTTTCCAGGTTAAATACATCTAGTTCCTTCAACTGATTCTTATATAGTATGATTTCTAGTCTCTCCAACCATCTCAGTTAGACTTGCTTTAGACATGTTTCCCCATTGTAAACATTAGACATTCTTCCATTGTAAACTATGTACTCATAACTTTTTTTTAACAAAAGAAACCAATTATATTGAAACACAGTTATCAAAATTTTTTTTAAAGTTCACAGACCACAAGTTAAGAACGTCTGCCCTACTGCACCTCCCACTATTGCTGCTTAGTATTTAGATCAATCAAGCAGCTATGTATCATGTTTGGTATCTATAAATGAACTCAGTATACCAGATAGAAAAATCTAAGTCACAGTATAATGGAACTATCACATCGCTCACTCTGGAACCTATTATATACTGCCATTTTTGTAGCCTAATGGCACCTTAGTTTTTGTTGTTGTTGTGTTGTGCTTTTAACTCATACATGGGTTTCAGTTGTATGACCATGGTTGATTTTTTGAACCCAGGTATAGGATTTTATATTTATCTGCAATAAATGTTATATTCCACCCATTGTTCTAATCTTTTAAGTCTTTTTGGAACCCGGTTGTGTAAACCAAAGTAATTCTGTTATCCAATGTGTTAGTTTATCCCTCCCAGCTTTATATTCATGTGTATATTTTATAGTTATACCTTTAATACTTTCATCTAAGACACTGAATAAAAGTGAACAGATCAGGGCCAAAGACAGATCCCTGGGGCACTTGACTAGAGATTTACCTCTGTTGATCATCAGTTACTGTAATTTCAGTCTAGTTAATCAACCCGTACCAAATCTGCTTGATTAGATTATTATTTAGCCCACATTTCTCAATCATGTCCATATGGATATTTTGAGAGACTTTTCAAATCCTTCTTAAAATCCATGTATACAAATATCAAATGTCTTTCATAGTTCCCTGATTGCTAGTCTAATAGTCCACTTTTAAAAGAGGAAATTTAGGTTAGTCTAGCATAAGTTTTTTTTTTTTTTTTTACAGCAGAACACATTTATAAGGGGTACAACTAACTCAGAAGTGTAGAGAAGAGATAGTCATATATATAATATTTATGAATGAATATTTATTGCAAGTAAATATAGTCCTATACTTGAATTAAAAAAATCAATTGCCTAAGTATAAAATAAAGGAGGCATATATGAAACTCATATATGTATATGTATGTATACACATACATATATGCATATATGTGTATGTATATATGTATGTGTGTGTGTGTGTGTGTGTGTATATACACATATATATATATGCATACCTACACACCCTTCTCCCAATGAACCCTTACTAGTAACAAAGATAAACAGTTAAGCAAAGTCAATCACAAAGCTATCAGACGTGATAGTATATGCAACCTTTTGTAGCCATGGTCTCTCAACTCTCTACAGAACAGTATTTGTTCCCCTGGACTAATATTGGTCATTACAATTAATGAGAATTTACTTTTCAGTGTTGTTTTCATTCACCTTGTTGTCATCGTTGTGGATATGGTTCTCTTAGTTTTACCTTATTCTATATTGGTTATACAAGTCTTCATATTTATCTTCTCTTATTGTATGAAATGTGGTTATTCATTTATATTTATATAAGTTTTTCAGCCTTTTCCCAATCAATGGTTACTCATTTTATTTCTAGTATTTTTTAATTACTAGAAAAATTGCTACTCTGAATATTTTGGTAAATGTAAGGTCTTTCTGTCTTTTCCTCCTTGGGACGTCCTCTTTGGATTAGGATCATGGGGATCAAAAGGGTATGAACAGTTTAGAGACTTTTTTTGGATAATTAGACATTGTTTTCCAAAATAGTTGGATCAATTCACATCAACAGAGTATTAATTCATATTACTAAAGCCCAGGAATGACCATGTCATTCCCTTGCTCAGTGACTCCCTGTTGTTAATAGGATAATATATAAACCCCTTCATTTATATTCCTTCCAGGCTAGGCTACTTGCTCTTCCCCATATACAGCATTCCATCTCCCACCTTTATATTTTGCATGTACTTTTTCTCATGCCTGTAACACACCCCTCCCCACATCCACCTCTTAGAATTTCTAGCTTCCTTCAAAAACCAGCAAGTGACCTCCCCAAATTAATTTGTATTTACTTTGTATATATTTTGCATATGTTTACATGCATATTTCCTCTCAATAGAAAGGACAGAAACCATTTCATTTTTGTCTTTGTATCCCCAGTGCCTAGTGATAGGCAGGCATTTTATAAAAATTTGCCAAATTTAATTGAATTGACTGATTTATTCATTCCTAACTAACCCATGCAGTTACGTAAGTAATTACTACTTTCCCTTTCTTAGTTCCCATAAACTATCTCTTTAATGATAATCCTGGGAATATTATAAAGCAGTAATCATCAAAACTATTTGGTATTGGTTATAAAAAGAGAGTACATGAGTGGAAAATGTTAAAGAAGAATGAAAAACAATCAGACTCAACAACCAGCATTTGTTAAACCTGGAAACATAAGTTACTTGAATCAAAACTCCTTATTTGATGAGAAATTTCTGGGGAAAACTTTAAAGCAGCTTGGCAGAAATTAAGTTTAAACCAGTATCTGACACCTTGGAAAACAGTAAGCTCAGAATAGATACATTACTTGAATATAAAAAGTCATTCCATTAAAAAAAAAAAGAGAGAGAACAGTATCAGGTTCCTTGTGTTAAGCAAATAAGAGATAGAGGAGATCACGAAAGATAAATAGTTTTGGTTATATGAAATTAAAAAGCTTTTGACTAGCAAAATCAATGCAGCTAGGATGAGAAGGCAAACTTGATCAGGAAAAATGTCTTTGTATCAAAAATCTCTGCTGGGTATCTGATTGCTAAGAAATTGACGCAGATGTATAAAACCAAGAACCATTCACCAGTGGTTAATGGTCAAAAGATATGAATAAACAGTTCTCAAAGAATAATTGCAAACTGCAATCCTGAAAACTTGCTCCAGATCACTAATAGTAAGAGAAATGCAAATTAAAACTGTTCTGAGGTTTCTCCTCACAACCAACAAATTGGCAAAGGTGACAGAAGATGAGAATGGTCAATGTTGGAATTGATGTGGAAAGACAGACACTTTAATACTCTAGAAGGAACTATTCTTTGGTCCAACAACAACAAACTCTTAATTTTATATCATTATAATGACCAAGAAGTTTGGCCCTAGAGAAGAGTTGAGAAAATGCACCGATTTCCCCTGCAGAGGTGGAGAACTATGTGAAATACTGCATAAATTGTTAGACACGGCTGACATGTTGATTAGTTTTGTGTAACTACTTTTCTTCTGTTTCTTTAAAAATCTTTGTTACAAGGCATACAGATCAGAGGAGGGTTATATTAAGAAATGAATGTGATGTAAAAGCAAGAGGTATCAATATTAATCAATACAATCCATCCGGAAAAGATAGGTCGGAGCCAGATTGTGAAGGGCGTTAAAGGCAAGAGGACTTTGTGTTTTACCCTATAGGGAATAGTAAGCCACTGAAACTTCTTGAGCAGGGAAGAAGCATGTTGAGACCTGTGTTTTGGGAGCATCCACCTGGCAGCTGTGTAGAATATGGCTTGGAAGGGAGAGGCTAGAAGCTGGAGAACCAGCGAAGCTGTTTCAGAAGTCTAAGGAAGGCGACTGTGTGAGTGGAGAGAAGGGGGTAGGTGGGAGTGATGGTGTAGAAGGGGATATTGGTGGTGAAAGAGAGTGAAAAGTTGGGGATAACTCCAAGTTTGCAAACCTGAGTGACTGGAACAATGGTAGAAATAGCAGAATTCGACATGTTAGGACAAAGGATAGGTTTAAGGAGAAATATAATGAGTTCTCTTTTGGCAAATGGCTACTGGACATCCACATGGAAACAGCCAGCAGTTGGCAATGTAATATACCGATGGCTATTTGGAAGTCAACTGCAGAGAGATAATTACTGAGTACATGGGAGCTGATGAGATCATCTAAAAAGAGTCAGAGAAGAGGACCTAGGGTGGAGCTGTGGTTGGCAATGAAGGAAAGAGGGGAGAGCAGTGTCATGGAAACCAAAGGATAAGATAATATTCAGGAGGAGAAGAACGTCAAAAAGCTGCAGAGAGGAAAAGAGGATCGAGAAAAGGACATTGGATTTAGCAGTTTAAAGATCATTGGTAAATTTGGAAAGAACAGTTTTAGTCAAATTATGGATTGGAAAGCCAGATTGCAAGAGGTTGAGAAGGGAGTGGAAGGTGAGAAAGGGATAACAAAGATGACATTTTTTAGCAATTTGTCTGTGAAATGGAGAAGAAATATAGAACAGTATGTTGAAGAGATGTTAAGTTCAAGTGAAAGTTTTTGGGCTTTTTGTTTAAAGAATAGAGAGTACCTGGGCGTTTGTTGACCACAGAGAAGAAGCCAGTAGGTGAGAGATTCATGATTAGCAAGAAGGAGAGATAGACAAAGGGGCAAACTACAGAAGATACAAGAAGATATGAGATGCAAGGAAACAAGTAGAATGATGGGCCTTAGCAAAAAAAAAAAAAAAACAAAAAGCCACCTTTTTGCTCAGAGACTAGAGGAGAGAATGTAACATAGTAATATTCCATTGCATTCGTATACCATAATTAGTTCAATCATTCTCCAGTTGATGGTTACTCCCTTAGTTTCCAGTTCTCTGCCCCAACAGAGAGTTGCAATAAATATTTTTGTGTTTACACAGGCTCTTTACCTCTGCTGCATTTATAGAAAGTCTTCTGTTGTGTCTGACTAAATTATGGTATGCAAATGAAATGGAATGCTATTACACTATAAGAAATGACAGAAGGGACAGTTTCAAAAAAACCTGGTAAGAGTTGTGTGAACCAATGCAATTAAGTGAAGAAAACCAGGGAAACAATTTGAACAGTGACAGCAATATTGCAAAAATAAAGAACGTTGAAAGACATAAGAACTCAGATCAATGCAGTGACTAGCCACTACTACAGAAGACCATTGATCAAAAATGCTATGGACAGGGGGCAGCTAGGTGGTGCAGTGGGTAGAGCACCAGCCCTGGATTCAGAAGGACCTGAGTTCAAATGTGGCCTCAGACACATAACACTTAGTAGCTGTGTGACCCTGGGCAAGTCACTTAATCCCATTGCCTAGCCAAAAAAAAAAAAAAAAAAGAATGCTATAGACAGAGAGGTGATAAACTCAAGATGTAGAATGAGACATACATTTCTGGATATGGCCAACATGAGAATTTTTGACCATGCATATTAACTGGAAGGTTTTGTTTTTCTTTCTAATGGTGGGGGAAGGTGGGAAGGAAAGAAAATACATGCTTATTAATTGAAAAAAATTTTAAATAAGTCAGTCAGTCAACAAGCATTTATTAAGCATTTGCTCTATGCTAGGCTCTTGGGATACAAATACAAACAGAAAGAAAGCCAGTCCCTGCCCTCAAGAAGTTTGTATTCTAATGGAAAGCTGAAAAGAGTGAGAGAAAGGGGAAGAAGGCCTATTGAGAAAGGCCTTTGGAGATTAGTCAGCAAGTGCCATTTGGAAAAGAATGAAGGCAGAGCTGATCAGGGTTTCCTCCTTAAATTAGAGGTTCTGGGAGGAGCTAGCCAATCAGAAGATGAGGCCTCAGGAGCAGAGGGTATTTCCCTTTTGAGAAATAGTCCAGGGGAGGAATGAACTTCCAGAGTGAAGAGGTTTCTGTAGCATGGTAGACAAAGAAAGTCTGTTAGAGATGAATGAACTGAGAAGTGAGAGAACTGATGCAGAATGAAGTAAGCAGTACTAGGCAAACAATTTCTACAATGACTGCAATATTGTAAAGGAAAACAACTATGAAAGTCCTAATATTGATGATCAATCCATTGTCCAACTGTGACTCCAAAAAATTTGTGATAAATCGTGCTTCTCACCTCTTGGAAGAGAGATGATGCACTAGATGTGCAAAATGAGAAATTTTCAGACATTCAGTATGTTAATTTGTTTTGTATGGTTATACTTATTTGTTAAAAGAGAGGACTTTTATTTTGGAGTGGGTAGTGAGGAATTATGATAGTAATACTAAAATAGGAAAGAAAAGTATTGATCATTTTTTTAAAAAACCTGAAAATACA
Source organism: Vombatus ursinus (assembly GCF_900497805.2). Lineage (NCBI taxonomy): Eukaryota > Metazoa > Chordata > Mammalia > Diprotodontia > Vombatidae > Vombatus > Vombatus ursinus. Next base: position 40,851,650 of record NW_020954551.1, read on the forward strand.
TGGAAATTCAAGTAGTGTCATAAATAAGCAGGGTAGTATTGGAACTACTATGTTAAATTTCAAACATACAAAAATAAAAAGGGAAACTTCCTTTAAAAAAGAAGAGATTGAGAGGAAGGAAAATGGAGGCACAAAGTAGCTTTTTTTTTCTTTAAAGGAGCTTGGTTGAGAAAGAGAAGAAAGATATAGGATGACCTCTGAAAGGATGACAAGATCTAGTGAGGACATTTTTTTTAGCGGTGTGAGAGATTTGGTCATGTTTGGGTGGCTACACCATGGTCTTATTCTTGCAGAGTAAGATTGGCTGTTATCTCCCCTTTCCAGGTCATATGTCTGAGGGACTAGGGAAGTCTTTCAGTAACAATATCTCTTCTGGACCTCATTCCAGTATGTCCCTCTCATTCTTACCTACCAGTAATTGGTTTTGTTTGACCAATTAACATCAATTAGCTTTTCAAAGGGATATTTACTTTGAAGATATATAAAGAACAAAAATGTATTCTCTCCCAATATATGGGGGCATACTCTTCCCTATACCACCCTGGCTCCTGGGGAAGGTGGGCTTAGACTTAAAAGGCTTTCTACACAGAATTTTCCCCACCAAATTTACTTCCACTTTTGGCGTAATCATTGGATGTCTGAGGCCAGATTTGAATTCAGAAAGATGAATCTTCCTGGATCCTGGCCCAGCACACTATCTGCTGCACCACCTAACTGCCTCCTCTAGTTAAGGTTAGATAATCTTAATTTGTAGTGTACTTATGAGCATGGTTGCATGACCTCCTCTACCTCCATTCAGCAACACCTGAGTAGGAACAGAGAAGGCACTTACTGGGATTAATCCAGTTATAATCTCCCTGGACCTCAGATTTCTCATCTATAAAATGAGAAGCTAAGACCAGATGGCCCTGAAGATTCCTTCTGATTCTCTGTCTGTGATCCTAACATCTGTTGTTATTCTTAAGCCCATAAAATATTCATGTTGGAAAGGATCTTGAAGAAAGTCAAGTGCAACACCCTTATTTTACAGTTGTAGAAACTGAGTTAAGAAAATGAGTTGGCCAAGGACACAGCTAACTAGTGGTAGAAAACCTGGATCTTCTGACTTCTAGAGCTCTTTCCACTATATCATGCTTTGTCACTTTCACATTTTCACATCCACCAAGGGATACTCTTTAATCCATAATCATTTTAGAAGGAGAAGGCATTTTAATGATACTCCCATCTCTCTATCACCACCCTTCTCTCTCACTCTTTTCTTCCCTTTCTATCTCTGTTTTTATTTCTCACCCTCTGTCTCTGTCTCATTGATAAAAATTCAACTACAGGTGATCCCTTGTGCTAACATCCTTGGGGCTTTCTTGGTTTTGTACACCTGAAAGCATCTGTGCCATTTCCTAAACATGCTTTCCAAAGCTAGACAGTGCAGTGGCTGAATTGGATACAGTAATATCAGTTGAGTTTATTTAAAATCTGAATGCTGCTTTCTTGAAATGAAAATTTATTGCTATGTATTTTGGACCCTCTGTTATGTTCTGCTGTGCACATCACATGCTTTTTTGCTTTTCTTACTTTGTATTTGTATCAATATTTAAGTTTATGACAAGTTTCTTTTTCCTTTTTCTATTCTGTATTTGAGTTCTGGTGTTTGAGTCTAAAATAAAAAAAAGAAAATAACTAATGAGACCTCATCCCCTATATCAGATACCAACACATAAAATCTCAATTTTACATGAATGTACTGAAGTATTGTTCAAATAATATTTAAATAGTATTGCAAGATAATTGTTAATAATATGATAATATGATTAGGAGGTATCTGGATGGCACAGTGCACTTGGAGTCAGAAAGACTTGAGTTCAAATGTGCCCAAAGACATTACTCAGGTGACCCTGGGCAAGTCACAACCAGTCTGCCTCAGTTTCATCATCAGTAAAGTGGGGGATAATAATAGCACTTACCTCCTAGGGTTGTTGTGAGGATAAAATGAGAAAATATGTGTAAAGTGCCTAGTACATAGCAGTCACTTAAATTAAAATTTAAAATGTAATATAGATATACTATCATATGATAAAATAAGTATATTATTATAATAATTGTCATATGCCAATATAAGAGAAATATACTCACAGAATTGTTGTATAAATATATGTTAATCATGTTGTAATATATATTAATAAATGACAACTGCTAAAAAAATAGAATCAGTGTGCCATTTATTAAATTCACAGCTATATTTCCAGTTTTACTTTTTTCTCAAAAATTGTTTAATGGTCTCATAAAATTGAGTTTTAGTGCTTTAACCTCTCAGATTTAGTTCTGCCTGTTTCAGCTTGCTCAGGGGAGCCATTTTATCCACTGCCATCACACACACACACACACACACACACACACACATGCCTTGTTCATAATCATTCAGTACTCTTTTCTGTCTTCTTTAGAGATACTGAGTGAGATTTATTGGGCACTGCTGATAGGCTTTCAAGGGTTCAGATCTCTAACGTATAACACTGGTGATTACTGATTATTATGCCTTTCATTTGTTGTTGTTTGGTCCTTTCAATCGTGTCTGACTCTTCATGACCCAATTTGTGTTTTTCTTGGCAAAACTACTGGCATGGTTTAACATTTTCTTCTCCAGCTCATTTTACGGGTGAGGAAATTGAGGGTTAAGTGACTTGCCCAGGGTCACATAGCTAATAAGTGTCTGAGGCCAGATTTGAACTCGGGAACATGAGTCTTTCTGACTTCAGGCCTGGAGCTCTATCCACTGTACCACCTAGCTGCCCCATGGCTTTTGTAGTGTTATTTACTTTTATATAAAGAAGAAACATGGCTGTCATAAACTATCGTTCATGAAGCTGCTGGAAATATGTTAAGAAAGATGGTAGAACTGGTTTCTTTTTCTTAGAATCAAAAAAATAACAGAATGTTGGAGCCAGAAGAGACCTTAGAAATCATCTGAGACAACCCAATGAGGGAGTGGGCCCCAAATGGGGAAATGATTCACCCAAGTTCACCAGAGTACTTAGTGACTGGGGAAAGAAAGGTTTCTTGATTCCCAGTCTGATTCACTTTGTACTATGCTATGCTGTCTTTTCCCTCTCTTTTAAAACAACTTCAAAAATTAGTGTATAAATAACACTTACAAACAAAAAGGCTTGTACACTACTTCCTTGTAGGTTTGACGTATGGTGGTAATGTGCTAGAAACCCGCGAAACATAAAAACGATAAAGTAGGCTCCATCGCTCCCTTCATTTATCAGGTTAAAATGAATGATGGATACAAGATGCTGAGGGAAGAAAACCCACACAGTCTGGGGTATGAATTTTTTAGCTTCCAGAAAGAGATACTTTCATAGCACACACGATTTGAATTCTGGATTATGAGAATGCACGAGAGAAAAAACTCAAAGTTTTGTTCATATTTTTAAAAACCCAAAATTTGGGTGCTTCCATGTTATTACTGCAAGAAAAGAGACTCTTTCCCCAGCAGAGATGAAAATAGGATTGTTGTCTAAAGCCGCAGAGAGGGTGGCTTCCCTTACAAAGGGAATGTCAAGTGTGGATTATAGGTCACCTTCGATAATAATACCTCACACTCATAAAACACTATATGCAGAACACTTTCATATTCATTATCTATTTGATCCTCACAATAACCCTTTGAGCTAAGTAGTACAAGTGTTATGATTGTATTTTACAATGAGGAAATAGTTCAGAAAGGTTAAGTGACTTGCTCTAGATCACAGACTAGTTAGTGTCAGAGCTAGAACTCAAGCCCACATCTCCTGATATTTCTGTTCAGTGCCCTTTATACCATTCTGTGTTAACTCTATGACACCCCCTGAAGGGCTAGATTTGGCTGTTTTTAGTACTATTTTAAATTGCATTTGGGACAATGAGAGACGAGAGGCAAGGTGGACTAGGGGGATGAAGAATGTCAAGAATGTCATTCTGCCATGGGTTTGGGGATATTGAAGCACAACTGAAGGGACCAGATATTCCCATATTTCTTTTGCACCTCTTGGCTTCACTGTACTCATGCTTGCTCTTCTTATACTTCATCAGAAGAGAAAATGAATGGGGCTTGTGGTGGTTGGGTAATGTTCTCTCTACTATGTCCTATGTCTGGCTTATGGTTTACATAGACTTCCCTCATTCAGTCAGCAAGTATTCATTATGGACCTACTATGGGCCATTTAGGGAAACCAAAGAAGCATACAGAAATGAATAGTAAACAATAGAAAACTCTGCATAACTAAATGCTACATTATGTGCTCCAGACTCAGTGCTGTAAGAGTTAGAAGGAGATCAATGAAGGCTGGGGGAAACAGGAAATGCTTCATGAAAGAAGACTTAACTTTAGCCTTACTGCATAGATAGGAATTGATATGAAAAAAATATATGTGGAAGGAAAAAAACAGGATAAGTAGTGAGCGTGGCATGTTCACAGATCCCCAGTGGGACCAATGTAATTCTGGACATGAGTCATATTGGAGAGTCAATGATTTGGGAAAAGATTGGGCTGTAATATTGGTCTTATAGGTACCCTCTATTCAGGGGGTCTCTCAATTTTCTAAGTGGCCTAAGTGGTTTCAAGGGAAAGCATCTCTTCCTAACTCTTCCATGAGTTACTGTCATTATGTCTATTTTCGTTCCTATGAGAGTCCTTGATGTTGTCAAAAATCCAATTGGGCAGCTGCTATTGCTGCTGAAACTCCTCTTTTCATTCCTAGCCACATGATATAGTAGACAGATTGCAAGATTTGGACCTGGATTCAAGCCCTGGGTCTACCTCTTACCACCTGTGTGACCTTGGAAAAGTCCTTTAACTTCTCCATGCCTTAGTTTATTTGTAAAATGAGGGAATTGTACTCGATGATTTCTAAGATTCCTTCTAGCTCTAAATCCTAAAATCCTATACATTTTCCAGTGGACACAATGAACTGGTGAGGAACAAAGCCAGCATAAATTGCTCTGTGGGATGCTGTATTTCTACTTCTCTTCACTGTGAATACATGTAAAGATCACGACTCATTCATGTCTTCAAATCCTATGTAATTCTTGTTGTTCCATTGATCCTTCGGTCTTCCCAATGCACTAGAAGCCTTCCTAGAGGACTCTTAATATTTCATATATAACACATGCTTTGAGGCGACTCTCAACTCATAATCAAAGAGTCAGGTCACCAGAGCGGAATGGTTGGTACAAAATATTCTACCAAAAGTGTATGACATACTCTCCCACAAGGACATAGAGAATCCAAGAGAAAGTGGGCTTAACCTTAGACAGTGCATGCATGAATGAATAAGCATTTATTAAGCGCTTAGTACCTGCAAAGAACTGTGCCAAGTGCTGGATATGCCAACAGAAAAGTAAGACAGTCCCTGCTCTCAAGGATGTCACATTCTAATGACAATACATATAGAAGGTTCCAGCTGAATGTCAGATGGAAAGGTTCCATAACCTTAGGTTGTAAAAGCAAAACAAGTCGCAATGCATTATATTTCATATCATTTCCACTGATAAAATCAGATCAGTTTCTGATGCTGAACTATTGACAGTACTAATTACTTTGATGGGAAGAACTTTCTTTTCTGCACCTTTAGTTAACAGTGACCTCAGTACCTACAGCTGCAATTGCAGGGACATATATTCACAGAGATTACTACCCAGGAAGATGGCTGCAAAAGCTAGGCTGGCAGCAGAACCGGTGATCTGGGGGTGGGGAGGTGGGAAGGGGATGGAGGTGCTGCCCTTCCAAGGGCTCTTGAGTTTCCCTGCCTGTCAGTGGGAGTTGGTGAGTAATTAGTATTGGTGGTAGTGAATAAGGTACTCCTTTTCTCTACAATGATTTCTCCCCTCAATGATGGCTGCAGGGCTCAGAATAGAAGCAGGACAGATGATGTTGTGGGCACCACTATTCCCAAGAATCTTGGGTTCAAAGTCTTGTGCTGTCTCCATTGCTGGAAATAGTGGTAGGGAGAACATGATCAGAGTGGCAGTGGGGATTTGACTTGCTTGGCAAAGGCCATCTCCTGTCTCCCTCAGAGTGCTTTGCTATTTTATTTAGGCTGATTTGCCATCACCATAGGCAGGAGTTATATCAGTTATAATACCCTCAAACACAACTACCTACAAAGAGACACAAGCCCATGAAAGTAAGGTGACTTATCCAACATCACACGGCTAGTAAGTAGCAGAGCTGGGGTTTGATCCCAGGTCCTTCGAATCTAAATCTGGTACTCTATTCAGTGCACCACACTGACATCCATTTGGTTTTTTTTAATCTATGGATTGTCAGGCTGATGTCTTCTTAGCGTACAAGGATATCATTTAGGAGGTCCTGTAGTCTTCCAGGGTTCAATTCAATTAACACAATGTTATGCACAAACAATATTTGGAGAGTTCCTCTCTATTAAGAATCCTTCTTCCATTTGAATTTCCACAGAGTATCCTCCATAACATGAGTGAACACCTTTGGTGAGTATGTGTCTCAATTTTATTACTCACTCAATATTGTTATCCAGACATTGAGGAAAAGTTATCTTGATGGTCATACATAGTAAGGGATCTTACATAATCTTAATATATACATAAAAGCCTCTTCCAAGAGATCCGTATTAATTTATTGGAGGTTAGCCTAACTATCCACAATGGACTCCTTTTTAAAGAAGAGCCTTTAAGGTTACGTTTTGCTCAAATAAGGAAAATGTTTTATGGCAAACAGTGAATAATAACTACCATGGGATATTGTAACCTCTAAACTTTTCTGTCAATTTGTGACTTAAGGTGTGGTTTTTGTAGAAAATTTCAGTGAAAACTGGTTCATTTACTTCCATATTTTCAATCAAAACTCCTTCATATGTATGTGCATCATTTTCATAAAGATTTTATAGACATGAGGAAGGAATATGGGTCAATAATTGCTCGTGTCTTGTTGGTCATCTCTTTTTGGTAATAATAACATTCACGATTTCTTCCCATTTGTTTGGTATCTTGCTCTCTTAGAGATTGAGAAACTGATCCCTGAGTGCTTCCAATGTTGACAACTTCAGCAGGATTTCTTCTGAATACCTGTTCCCGACTTCATCCTCCTAAATACCATTTACACTTTTTCACATGGTACTGAAACATTAAAACCCTAAATGTGGTCATTCTGATGCCAGTAATGATAGGAACAGATCACCCTAGAAATGTTGGCACATCTGGCCCATTTTGCATCCACTTGTTGTCCTTCCAGTTTCGTTGTTCTCAAGATGACGTGACTTTGTTGGGTCTCATTCCCAGTTTTCTGCAGGCACATTTTCTCCTCAGTTACTTTCCATTGTTTGGCAAGGTGATCCTCCTCCTAATCATTCTTCCATCATTCTCAATCATATTTTTGTTTATTCAGTTGTACTTTTCATTGCCCCAGACTGAAAGCATTTGTAATTTCCATGACTCAACTTATTTAAAATGGTGTAAATAGCCTATTAACACCATAATGTTTTGGAAATGACTTTGTACTTAAAACTAGTGTTGCTCTTGGCTGTCATGTCTTTCAGCTTAACAGAGTCAAATGTTTGCTGGCTGTGGCATTTATGGCCTCCTTTTGGCTTCCTCATTGTGGTGAATCTTTTATAAATGTATGTATACATAATGCAAGATTTACAAAGGGCAGCTAGATGGCGCAGTAGATAGAGCCTAGAGTCAGAAGGACCCGAGTTCAAATGTGGCCTCAGATACTTACAAGCTGGGTGACTCTGAGCAAGTCACTTAACCCTGTTTGCCCCAGTTTCCTCATCTGTAAAATGATTTGGAGAAGAAAATGGCAAACCACTCTAGTATCTGCCAAGAAAACCCCAAATAGGTCACAAAAAGTAGACATAACTGTAATGATTGAACAGTAACAAATTCTTGCCAATAAAACTCAAAAAAAAAGGGTCAGGAAGAGTTGGACACAACTGAACTGAAAAGTTTTTCTAAAACTTGGTGACAATCAGCATCAATGACTTTACTTTGAATAATTTGTTGGAGATAATGGCTCATTATAAGTATGTTGGTTTGGAACTATTGTGATTTTTTTAAAATAAATTGATATCTTTTGTTTTTAGATCATCTTCATTTCCCAGTACATTCTCCTTATACCCCTGATCCAGAGAGTTCATGTCTTTTCATGCTTCTCTTCATCCTTCACGTTCACAGTTTCTTATCATGTAGTAACATTTCATTGCATTCATATATACACATTTTGTTTGGCCATTCCCTAATTGATGAGCATCTACTTTGTTTCTAATTCTTTGCTACCAGAGGAAGTTCTGCTGTATTCATATATATATATGTATGTATATATATATATATATATATATATCTACACACACACACACATACATATATATATGCCTTTTCTTTCTATTTTTGACCTGTGTAAACAAAATTATTTTCATTGCATGTTGTGTCTTCTTATTTTTATCATCTAAATTTAGTATTGATTTTCCTAATCCCTATAGCTGGTAGTGCCTACTCATCCACCCCAAAATTATCTCATGTTTATTTTGTATATATTTTGTATATATTTATATGTATACATTTTGTTTCCACCAATAGATAATAAAATTCTTGAGGACAAGCATTGTGTATGGGCAGGGGGAAGGGGGGTGTCCCCACCACCTACCACAATGCCTGGCATATAGTAAATGTTTAATGAATACTTGTTGGTTAATTCATTGATTTGGACTTTTTCCTTAAACCAGTAAAGGATCTAACAACTACACTGAGACAGCTGCTTCTAAAATATCTCACATATCAGGAACTAGTCTTCTATCTGCGGCATATAGTAGATTTCCTTTTGTGATGTTTCTAGCTTCTCAGATATCCAACACCTTCTGATTCCTTTCTTTTCTAAGTTTTATTGATGCCTTTTATTTTTACATTACTGTCGTATCTGGGTATCCTCTCCACTTCACCCTGCTGAGTGATTCTTCTCTTGGAACAAAAGAAAACGATTAATAAAAACCAACTGACACAGGAACTCTGACAGTTTGTGTATCATTTTGTACCCATAGTCCCCTGCCTCTCCAACAAAAGATGTAAAGTACATTTCTTTATCTCTTTTCTGGAGCCAAGATTGGTCATTACCATTACATATCATGGCTTAATTTTAGCCTTGTTTCATTTTCACTGTTGCAGGCATTGTGCATACTCTTCTCCTGGTTTTGTTTACTTCACATTGCTTAAGTTCATACAAGTATTCCTATGTTTCTCTGAATTCTTCATATTTGTCATTTCTTTTGGTACAATAATGCTCCATTATGTTCACATACCACAATTTGTTCAGTCATTCCTCACTTATGGTCAACCACTTTGTTTCCAGTGTTTCAGCTAGCCCAAGAAAGTGTGGTTATTAATATTTTGGTATGTTCAAAACCTTTCCTTTTGTTATTGACTTTCTTGTGGCATTTGCCCAACAGTGGGGTTTCTGGGTCAAAGATATGAGCCAGACAGTGACTTTTCTTACAGATTGTTTTCTACGTGTGGCCAATTTGCAGCTTTACCAACAAGGTATTGCTGTGCTTGTCTTCCCATGGCTCCTTTATCATTGACTGTTTCCATCCCTTTTCATCTTTGCTAGTTGGCTGGGTGCAAGGCTCAGGCTTATTTTAGTTGATAGTTTTCTTATTTTTAGCAACTTGGAGCAATCTTTCATATGGTTGTTTACATCTTCCACCTACTGACTTCTGTAGTAAAATATCCATGATATCTAGAAGTGAGGCTTTTTGTTTCTCAGTTCTAAAACCCATTTTTCACCAACTTGTCCTGAGCTCATTTTTGCATGGATGTCACTGAGTATCAAAGTATACCTTGGCTTGGTTTGAAGGGTCACATGAAGTTCTCAATATAACTTCTCTCCTTCTTCATCCTCTGTAACAGGATGTAGGCTATATGAATTATCTCCATGAGAATGATGATGATGATGAGCACTGCACAGTGAGGTGACCAAGAGTCCCATGAAATGTTTCTTTTGATGTATGAAGAAACCAACTCCACCAATGACTGTATTTCTCTCTCTAAGAAGAACCTATATGTCATTCTTCTACTTAGCCACAACTTATTTTTGTCCTCTCTCATCATTTTTTCTCATTGTTCACATGGCTCCATGCACTGAGTTGGGTTATCACATCATTAGCCATTGGACAAAAATCGTACATTTTCAATACCAATAGTGAAATTAGTATATAATAATAAGACAATACAAAAACTTGCTGATTCTTAGCACTCTCTGTTCCTTTTTCTTTCACTGTCATTCAACAATCATTCATTCAACAAACATTTATTAAGTACCTGCTGTGTTCCAAGTACTAGACAGTGGGGATACCAAGACAAAAATTAAACAGTCCATGCCCTCAAGAAGCTTATATCCTCTTGGGTAGAAACAAAATATACATTAAAAAATAAATATAAGGGGTGGGTGGAGTGGGATACGGTCATGGGATGGAATAGGACTTGTATGTATGGGTGAGAGGAGAAGAGAGTAATGATCGAGAGAGGGAGTTTCTGCCTAGGCAACCTACAACTTTGAATCAGAGAGATTCTGAGAAGACCCATAGAATCATAGATTGCCATGCCCTTAACAAGAGTAATATAATCATTCTCTGTGCAAAAGGGGAAGGAAGAAGGAGTTGAGGAAGAAGGGATTGTGTGAGCAGCAGGAGGGAGTTTAGAAAGTCCCGACTTTGCCTAAAGGTCAAAGGCAAAGTCAGTAGTTGGCTGGTTATAAAGAGATGAAAAGTGGTGGAGGTACTCAGCCCTCCAAACATCTGCCACCCATTGAATCATCCTAGCATCTCTGGTATGAATCCAATTTGATCATAATGGATTATATTCTGGATATATAGCTCTACTTTCTTTGAAAGTGACAATATGAATGGATATTACAAATCACTGAACAACTACTTATTGGGCCTTTTCCCTCTGGGATCCAAGGTGCTCTCCTAACTTCAAGTAATTGAACATACCCTGTTTAGAAACAAGTCCAATCAGAGCAGATTCCTGTAATCTCCAGCATTACATATCCATGCAACTCCTTCTGAGAAGGGTCCAAATGACTTCATTTCACTTGAGTAAAGTCCACAACCACATCCTGAAATGATACTGAATCCTGATAGACCGTGGGGCAAGAATCATTTGCACCCCAGCAGAGCTCATTCCTCTGAAGGAAGGACAAATGCGTCAGAAGGCATCCCCCTCCTTCACTGACAATGTGTGGATAGAGGCAGTCAGTCAATATGCATTTATTAAGCAGCCATCTCTAGTTGTCCTGATTTATGTCCTGCCACTGAACCCAGATGGCTCCCAAGGAAAAAGTGAGGCTGGTGACTTTGCACAGCCCTCCCTCACTTAAATCCAATTCATTTGCAAGTCATGGCATCACCTCCCTGATATCATGGTCCTCTTCAAGGACAAACAACATTTATTAAGCACTTACTATGTGCCAAGTACAGGGGGAAACAATATGCAAATTACATACATACAAAATATACAAAAAGTAAATGGAAGGTAATCTCAGAGAAATGGCACTAGCAGTGGGGAGGCCAGGAAAGGCCTTTTGCAGGAGGGGGGGGGAGCAGAGAAATTGAGGAGGAACGTTCCAAGCATTGGGGATAGTTCCACAGAAGCATTGTGATGGGAGATAGAGTATTACGTCTGAGGAAGAGCAAGTAATCCAGTGTCAGTAGATCGCAAACAACACGGAGGGGAGTAATGTGTGAAGACATTGGGAAGGTAGGAAGAGAAGAGCTTATGAAGGGCTTTAAATGCCAAACATTTTATCCTGGAGGTAATAGGAGCCACTGAAGTTTAGTAAGTAGTGAGGCGCTCTGTTCAGACCTGTGCTTTAGGAATATCACTTTGGCAGCTGAGTGGAGGGTGGATTGGAGTGGGGAGACTTGAAGTAGGGAGACCAACCATAAGACTCTTGTAGGGTGGTGATGGCAAGTCAAGAGATGAAGAGTCTATAATAAAGCAGTGGCTATGTGAGTGGAAAGAAGGGGGGCTTGTGAGTGAGATTGTGAAGGGTTGCCTAGGAATGATGAAAGTGAATGAGGATGTGGGACTGAGAACTTTTTTGGTCATTTTGATTCATGATTTGCCATAGCCAAAAAATTCACCACCAACTTGAACCTCTCCGCAGCTAGCCAGCTGGTCCTCAGCTACCAGCCTTTCACTAAAGCCATACTCCAAGTCTTCCTAGCCCCAGAGAACCTGCAGGACATTGAAGAAAGCAGGGACACCTGCAGGTCACGGTGAGGCACTGGGGGAGGACTTTGGAGAAGCGTCATCAGTTGACTATTCTGGGTCAAATCCCAGGACAGTCTTCCCCTGCCTTTATGACCCAACGTTTATTGGCATGGGAGCAGAAAGAGCCCCAGCTGGGGAGGACATGGCTTCCAAGCTTACCTCTCATGCTTACAACCTCTGTGACCTCAGACACGGCTCTTAATTTCCCTGGACTAGTGTTCTTATCTGTGAAAAGGGAGTGGAGGTTGGACTAAATGACCTCTAAGGTCTCTTCCAGTTCTAGACCAATAATGGATCGATGACCCTAACATCTTCACAAAGTGGACTGAGCATTCATTATCGTTCACCCTTTTGAATGTGTTGAAGGTATTGGAAAAGAAGCCAGACTTAATGATCTGCAAGGTCTCTTCAAACACTAAGATTCTAGGATTCATGAGCAGCAGCAGAAGCTGGCGAATAACCTTGTAAGGTTTACCAAAGGGGACCGTGGGCACTTATTAGGCCATATTGAAAAAATGAAGCTAGGTCTACCTAGGCAGTGAATACAGCTATGTGCTAATGTCGCCGGGAACTCTTTCTGTCACCTGTAACTTCTAATCCTAGACAGCTGCCTAAAATTCACAGAAGGTGAATGATTTGCCCATGGTCACAGAGTGATTGTCAGAAGTGGGCACTGGAACCAAACCACGTGTTCCTGATTCCAAGTCCCTCATTTTATCCACTTCTCTGTGCTGTGAATATAGCCTATATTTTGCTTGTCAAACACAGAGTGCTTAACCTGGTACATCCCAAATAAAAAGAACCCCTTCACATTCCTATCCCTGACCCCCAGTTCAAATTATATCAATAGGCACCAATGAACAGTATGCATTACAGTAAAATTCCAGTATAGCCAGGGAAGCTGTATATCCTTCATTTGACCTATGAAACGGATGAATTTACCCCAGGGACCAGTGAACCTCCCAGCATAAAACAAATGTTTCTATAGTTAATTGAAATAAGGTTTTCCTAGCATTCTTGTTAATGTGATTTGGGAGAGGGGGGAGAGAGAGCAGAGAAGAGGGATTGATGGGGCTTGATCTGCATCATTACTTGATACTTGTATAAAAATCAATGCAAAGTATATATTATGGGTCATGTCTGAAATTTGACTCTCCCAGAAATGGCTGGGCTTTTCCTCGATTTGACCACCAACTCTAGAGCAGATGGAAACATTAAATAAGAAAAACCACACTATTTTCACTTCTAAACAAACCTGTATAAACATTTTATTATTTTATCAGCAAGTAGTAACATGATTATGTTGTAATGAATTGTTACTACATCAAGCAATTTGCTCTTTTAATCCTGGAGAAGGGGAAAGGAGAGGTTGTATCTGTTTAAACTGATAACAATGTTACTTGCCACTTTTATCAATAGGTGCTCTTTCCTGTAGGTTTATTTAGAAGTAAAAGCAATTCAGGTTCTCAAAGATGTTCCCTGCATCCTCTGAAAGCCTTCAGATTATTTTGGCTTCTTTCCCTATAAATGACTCCTCCAAATCTTCAAACTAAGATCAGAAGGCTTCAGACTGCCAAAAATCATGGGTCTTGGTTCATGTTTCTAATCCTGCTATGGACCTCCCTCCTTTTGGGGACTTTTCCCTGAATTGTTTGGATGCCAGCAATGGTCTGGTGCTCCAGTGGCTCTTTCTACATTCCAGGACTGGCTGCTTGTGTTAGTTTCAGAACCTGCCTCAACAAGAAACATGTGAATGCTCTGGGGCAGTACAGGTCAGAGAATTATCTCACTTCTCAAAGTCTTTGTTAATATTCATGCCCTGTACCTCCCAGTGACATAAGTTACTTCCTATGTAACCTTCATGGGATCGTTATATGTTAAGTATTATCTGGCCTATCTCTAGGAGAAGTTGCGCCTCTCATCTCCCTCCCAGGATTCCAGGGGTATTTCCTGAGGCATCGGGGGTATTTCTCACTAATGTTGTTAGTTTGAGCCTCCATTCCAGTGTGGTCCCTCCTATAGTGAGTTAGCCTCAGTGAATACTGTTAGCCATAGTGAGTAGTGCCTCAGTTACATTTGACAAATTAACATCAATTAGTTTCTACAAAAGGATATTTACTTTAAAGATATAGCAAGAATATTTCTCGCTAACGCACTAGGAACACATTTTTCACATGTGACCTTGGTATGGAAATAATATGCTCCAACTAAATGCAGTTTATATGTAGTTTTGGTCCCACCAGGTTCATATCCAAATGTTACATCACTGTTGGATGAGTCCTGGTCTCAACTACCACTGGGCTTGGTCTGGAAGGTAGAATCTTCATCCTTGGGCCATTGATGTTGGACTGGCTGCAAAACCCAACAGGGGTTTTACAAAAATCAACCCCTGGACTGCTGGATTTCTGGTAGTTTGATCTCCTGATCTCTTGAAGTTCATAAGGTTATAGTCTCTCCAGTTGCCTTTGCCTAAAATGAAAGAACAAATAAATGCCAAGGCAAAGAACCAAGGCTTAGACTGATAGACCACAAGTTGGCCTCAGATGGAGAAGGCCTAATGACTCCTTTACAGTATTCTCTCTCTCTCTCTCTCTCTCTCTCTCTCTCTCTCTCTCTCTCTCTCTCTCTGTCTCTGTCTCTGTCTCCCCCACCCCCAGAATGCTGATAGCAGGAAGAAATCAGCCAAAGAAGAAAACGTTCTACTTGGCTAGTGCCTCCTGAATGCACCCCCACTTCAGCCTCCACAGCCAATCAAAGAGGTTCCTCCTCACTATGCATTTGGTAGCTCAGTTCCACAATGTCTATGCAAGCTCCAAATCTCTCCAACACACTTCCATTGCATATCAACATGACTCTCCTGGAAGCAAGCTCCCCAGCCTCGTCTGTAGGGGAAATTGCATTAGCTGAGCACAGTGATGCTTGTTCATAAAGTCTGGGCTCATTGCCAGGCCTCTGTCAGAATAGAATTATAGAGTTAGAGTTAGAAGGGCCCTCAGTGGTCAGCTAGTCTAGGCCACTCAATTTACAGGTGAGGAAACTGAGGTCTGGAGGGGTTAATTGAGTTACACAAAATCACACAGATAATAAGAGGCAGAACTAGAATCTGGCAACTCCATGGGCCTCAGTTTTCTTATCTGTAAAATAATAGGTTGGAATAGGTGGTCTTCAAAGTCCCTTCATGTTCTAAATCCTCTGATCACCTGATCTGTCTGCTATCTTGCCTTTTCTCTTTCTGTAGATTCCCTGGTAAGACTGTCCTCAATACTGTCCTAAGATTGTCCCCCTAAACACACTATTGTCTGACACCAAGTGTTTGCCTCATCCTCATTAGGCTGCCTGGTTTCTGCCTTCTGCCTAGCTCCTGGCTTCCTGCTTGTCCATTTTAATATATCACTTGCCTCCTGGAAAATGGTGCCTCAGCTCAGACCTTAGGTTTCACTTCTACACTTTGTTTTTCATTGCTTTTCCCCTAGCAACATCTATTTTGCCAGTACTTTAGGGACTTGGGCTCAGCTAAAAGGATGAAACCAGAGCATGGGAAATAATTCTTGGCAGAACCAGGGAACTCTGTAGTATGACTGGACTATGGAAATTCACCTTCCAGGAAGCTGTATTATTTGAAAAAGCCCCAAGGCTTGTAAGCACTTTCCACCCTCTCCCCCCACACTCAAATGTATAACTCTGAGATGTAGAGGAGCAGAGAAGGGATTCCTCCTTTGCTTTGCATTTGGGGCACAAAGTGGAACTGAGGGCAAGGCCAGTAAGCCTTTGGCCAGAGGGGATAGGGAGTTTTCCTTTTTCAGCAGTGACAAAGGCCTTCCTAGTGGGAAGTGAGGCAACCCTGTGAATCCAGGAATGGATGAATGGGGTTCACCAAGCATCCAGGATAGACAAAGACAAGCTCTTTGTGACTATATGAAACAGGGATGGGGCTCCGTGGTATTACTAAAAACCATTACCACCTACTCTAATCAAAATTGAAAGGGCAAGCAAGAATGCCAACTGAGAAGGCTGGGGGAGAAATGGAGCTCCCAGCTGAGGCTGTGAAGAAACCTGATACAAGCTACCTTATCAGAAGGGAAGGGACAAAAGGCAGAAAGACTAAAGGAGAAAGCTTGGGCATCTGTTGAACTGCCAAGCCAAAAACAAAAAAAACAAAAAACAAAAAATCAGCAGGGAGACTCATAAAGAAAGAAGGAACAACGAGCCGGGGGACCAGGAAAGGTCATAGTACAATGAAGAGATATTATCATGCAGCAGAAAAGGAACTGAAAAAATCCAATGAAAGAGAAAGCAAGACAACAAATTCTACAGGCTCCCTAGAAACAATGAATCAACATTAGGAACTGACAGGGCAGCTCACCATGGGAAAAGGAGTCCAGGCAGACAGGGGAAAATGGAGCTGTCTTCAATGTTTGCTGGGAGAGGGATATGTACCTAAAGGAGCACTGTCTTTGGAACTGTCCAAACTGTCCAAACCAGGGGTTTCTGACTTGGGGTCCATGGACCTCCAAAGGGTCCGAGGATAGATTTCAGGAGGTTCATGAATTTAGATGGGGGGAAAATGACAATCGTTACTTTTACTAGCTCACTAACTGAAATTTAACATTCCATTAAATTATTTAACATTATTCTGGGAAGTGGTCCAGAGGCTTCACCAGGCTGCCAAAAGGGTCGGTGTCCCCTGGTTTAAGGACAGAGAACTAGTAATTGGAGTCAACCTTTTGTGGGCCCCTTCCTGGCTCTGATTTCCAGGCACCTCCCCAAACAACCCTCTGGTCTTAATGCCTGAGACATTGCATGCAGACCACTTCTCATGGTTTTCCCTAGTAAAATAAGGAAATTCTCATTATAAATTATTAAATTTCCTTTTTTTAAATACTGATTAGGCTTCTGTGAGTTTGGATAGTCTGGGCAAGCTTGGTTGGGAGTCCTTAGATCAGTGGTTCTCAGTTTTGCTTTTTTTTGCTTGGGGAATCACGGCACACCGGACATAGACATTGGCGCTGCTATTGGAAAGTTGGAAGATTCACACGTGAAGTTTCCACATGAGTCATTTGTATTGATTTCCCTGGCTTCCTGCAAGACTCAGGTCAAATCCCACCCTTCACAGGAAGGGTCTTCCCCTCTGGGACTACCTTCCATCTACTCTGCATAGAACTTGTATGTAATATGTGATGAGAAATTTGAGAACTGACTAGCGTCTTGGGATTTGTAGTTCACAGGACAAACATATCCAGGACAAACAAACATTCTCCTTTTAAGCCTGAGAATCAATTTGAGTTTATCATATTCTTTAGGTCAGAAGGTGGAATCAAGTTACACGCCAGAGTTTTTTAAGAGACATACACAGTTTGGGGGACAAAGACTGGGCACTAAATGAAGCTCACAGACTCAAAGGAAATGATGAGGACCTCAAAATCCAAATAGCAGAAGGGTCAATGGGGTCAGTTCCCAATGCTCCTCTTAGGATTTAATGAACCAAACCAGAAAGAATATGAGGCACAGATGGAATAAGAAAAAGGAGAAAACAAAAGTTGAATGAACTGAACTATATATAGAAGAGAAGGGAGTGATAGAGGAGGGGGTTTTGGCCTTGCAGGCATCGTGAAGCAGAAGACTCCAGTCAAAGTCTCCAGTTTCACCCATCACTTTAAGGACTGAGGGAAGTTCTAACAAAAGGTTTGCTCTTCTTTCCCCAATTTCCCTTCCAGTGTCTGTCCATTAACAGGCAATGGAACATTCTCTGCTTATTTCTTTGCCCAAATGTTTCTGGTAACCTGAATTTTGCTTCAACAAAAAAGAGAACAGGAATAACTGGAGATAAACATAAATTTAAATTAAATTTAAAATAAAGCAGGCTGCCAAATCTCTGCCTAAATGCTCAGAATTTTCCTTTCTGGGGGCTCTCAGTTATTGTTATTTTATTCCTAACTTTTAATTTAATATAAATTTCATAAAGCAGCAGGTAAGGAAACTATAATGAATCGAGGGGTTATTATATTGCAACTAAGCTAAAAAAATGAACTAACTGAGGATATAACAGGCTATGGTTAAATAAATCTTCATAGACAAAAAGGGTAGGGAGTAAGAGGTCTTAGGGCTACAACCAGGTGAGTGCTATCCTTGCATCCACTGTTGGGACCCATATACCTACTTATTTACATGTCTTCCCCGTTAGAATGTGAGTTCCTTGAGGACAGGGATAGTGTTTTTGCCTTTCTTCACACTTGTAATAATTTTCATATAGTAAAGGCCTAATAAATGTTTGATGGCTCTGTGAGTTCAAGGTATGTGTTATGAGATTAGTACATATGTAAAATAGGAAGGAAGGAAATGAGCATTTATTAAGTGTTTACTATATGCCAGGCACTGTGCAGAGTGCTTTACAAATATTTCATTTGTTCTTCACAACAACCCTGTGAAGTAGGTGCTATTATCATCCCCATTTTACAGTTGAGGAAACTGAGGCAAACAGATTAAATGACTTGCCCAGGGTCATACAGTTTGGTAAATGTGCAAGTTTTATTTATTTTGTGACTCTTGTGCTTGGCATACTATGCATGATACGTAAGAGCTGTATTAAAATTGTTTATATTAAAATTTTCTTTTATCTACAGTAACATCCAAAATGTCATGGCACATCCCTTGAGATCCATGGCGTTAGATCTTCTCTATCTTTGGAGACTTCAAAGCACAGACCATGACTCATGCCCAAATATCAACACGTACAGAGCAAAGCTTGATTCATCATTAAATGCCTGCTCTAGAAGGGCCACGTGCTGACTCCACAGAACTGCCTGTTAGTGCCTCCGCATCCCTGGAATGTTGAGCAGGTTGCAAATAAAACACTCGGGCTGCAAGTCTCCCTGCCAGTGGTGTAACTGTAGAATGCTTGGTTCCTGCCAAGCCCACAGTCTCTTTAAGAAGCTCCATTGGAATGAATCCTGGCGGACGCGAATGAGCTGTGTGATCCTAGGCAAGTCACACAGACCCTCTTCTTCCCTGTTTGCTTCAGTTTTATCCTTATTTTACAAATGAGGATAATAACAGCACTCACCTCTCAGGGTTCTTGGGAGCATAAAGTGAGAGAACGTTTGTAAAGCACTTTGCAAACTTTAAACCGCTATGTAAATGTTAGTTCTTATTTTATCATCATCATCATCATCATCATTAAAATAGAGAAATATTTCTCCTGCAATGTCTTAGCTCTGAAAGCCTTTCAGTTGTCAGATGGATAACCCTATGCATGCAGAACGAGAAGGTTGGCCCAAATTTATGGACATAAGCTCCATGATCTTGCCTCTGCTTCTGCTCTCCTGGTAAGCAGCTAGAGAAAGAAACATTTTCTGTTGATCACACTTGACATAGATCTGATGATTCATAATTATGTCTACTACTTTTTGGAGTCAGTAGGACCCATTCTGCAGGCAAGAGGAGAGTGTCTTACCCCACAGCATTCCCCTCTCATTGACCACAGTCAACCTTCCTCCATAGTATACTTATAATAATAAATAACATTTACATGGTATATGGATTTTTTTTACAGACTGTCAGCACTTAGTACAGTGCCTGGCCCACAGTAGGTGCTTAGCAAGTGCTTGTTGCCCAGAGGCAGCTGGGTGGAAAGGTGGGTAGAACTCTGATCTTGGAGTCAGGAAGACCTGAGTTCACATCCTGCCTCAGACCTTTAATAACAGTATGGTCTTAAGCAAGTCATTTAACCTCTTCCTGCTTCAGTTTCTTCATGTGTATGTCGGGGAAGCAGCCAGACGGTATAGTAGATAGAGCACCAACCTTGAATTCAGGAGGACCTGAGTTCAAATTTGGCCTCAGACAACTGCTAGCTGTGTGACCCTGTGCAAGTCACCTCCCAATTGCCTCCAAAAATAGAAGAAGAAGAAGAATACATCTCCATATACATATATATACATATTCATATGTATATAAATATATACATATATATATACATATATATATATATAGTGGGGATAATAATAGCACTTACCTCCCAGGATTGTTGTGAGGATTAAATGAGATAATATTTGTAAAGAGCTTTGCAAACCTTAAAATGTTATATAAATGATAGTTATTATCATTGCTTGCATACATTTGATCTGATTCTCACAACAACTCTATGAAATAAATATTACAGGTATTATCCTCATAGATGAGGAAACTGTTGGGGAGGCAGAGCCAGGTAAGAATTAAGTTCTTCCTTTTCGGTGATAGACTTCAGGTTGTTTATCAACTCCTGGCTAGAAATAGAGGGTATAATTACTAGTTTCCAAGTACTCTTTTCCATGGATTTCTCTAGGGATCTTGGAAGGCTTCACTGTTCCTGGCTGCCCATAAAATGCAGCAGCTGCATTGTGTTCTTCCCCAAATACATTCCCCATGAACACATATAACCCTCTAAAGTGGGTTATTTCTTAGTTTCTTTCTTTTGAGACTGGGTCTCCCTATTTCACTGGGGACCAATACTGATGGGCACAGAAGCTTTGCCCTGCCCCACTTCTGATCTGAGCCAGCCCATCCCTCCTCAGGCATCCAATGCAAACACCTGGATTAATTCAGTCGACCACAGCTCAACTCCAAAGCTTAGAAGATCCACTGTCCTCAACCTCCCTGTAGCAGGGATTACTTTTTCCAGTAGGAATGTGTTTTCTTAAGTCTTGCAAAGAACCCAAAGATTTTAGCTTCCTGGAAGCTGCCGAGGGGTCATGGGAATAATGATATGTCAAAGCATAGTAACTGTAACATGTGCCACCTCCCAGGGCTTAAAGCAGGAACAAATAACCTGGGGTCCATGAACTTGTTTTTAAAAGAATAGTTTGATAACTGTATTGGATATAATTGATTTCCTTTGTGATCCAATGTATTTTATTTTAGCATTTAAAAACATTACTGTAAGAAGGTGTCCATCGGCTTCACCAGATTATCTAAGGAGTCAATAACACAAACAAGGTTAAAAACTCCTTTTCTAAAGAATCTATACCAGGGTTTAAAGTCCCTTCCATGGTGCCTTTGTAATGGTAAATAGATATTTCTAAAGCCAATAGTCCTTAATGAGGGTATATATCACTATTAAGGACTTGCTCTTCTTGGCTAGAAAGTCATAGTGGTTACTCACCCCCAACATACAATTATGCAATTCTTCTTTGATCCACTGAGTGTGTCTCTGACTAGAACAATGCTAGTGCTACCACTTAGATAACCAAATGTATTTTTTGTAATTTTTTTATTCTTCTTAAACTTAGATACAAAATGAGAAAAAAAACATTGCTATATACACAGCAGAACAGAGACCCCTAAATGTTCAAGTGCTCTAGGTCCCCCCAATATCATTAGATCTCAAATGGACCCTCAAAATATAATCCATCATCCAGAAATAAAACCCTGGACTGGCACAGACCCAAGTTCAATCTTGAAGACTTATTAATAATCATATTCTGTAAAGTTCATACCCTGCATACTTGGAAAAAACATAGTATGGTTCATTTGACATCTTCCTTAGAGGTATTAGACTGCATTTCTACAAATAGAGACTTCCGTTATCGACATAGAAGGGGTGGTTATCCCAGCTCCTTTAATGAAACAATGAGAAAGGTAGAACACCTTCCAGTGAATGCTATTTCTTAGTCTTCTCTTTCAGAATGGTTTGGCCTCACTCAGTCCCTTTAAAAGGATCCCTGTTAAGGGGAAGCTAGGTTGCGCAGTGGATAGAGCACTGGCCTTGAAGTCAGCAGGACCTGAGTTCAAATCTGCCCTCAAACCAAACACTTCACACTTACTAGCTGTGTGACCCTGGGCAAGTTGCTTAACCCCAATTGCCTAAGGAAAACAAAAAGGGATTCCTGATGCAAAAGGGGAAAGTTTCAGTTCCTCTTAATAAAAACCCCACATCTCCAAATGGGAAAGTCTCAGCTCCCAGAATGCTCAGCCAAGTGGGCCCTTTGGTTTGCTAAATTGCCCCCTCACATATACCTACATTACCATTTCTGATTATGGAATATTATACCCAACTTCCACTGTCATTTGTACTGGCACCCATTCCCAGGGGCTTCTGCTCTCCCATTCACTCCTGCTCAGTGTTTTCTGTCCTGGGTTTGGGGCCCCTAGCATCCTGAGAAAGCAAGATTTTTTTCTATTCGTGTCATGTCTTCCGCAGCAGTACGTCGCTCCCTCTTATTACTTGTAAAATTGGTGAGAAGGAAAAGAAGAGAAGGCTTGATACTAGCACGGCTGCTATACAAGACACCACATGCTTTTTTCACTGATAAATTTTTTTTGAGAAGTCATTTTCTTCTCTCCAGATCAAAACCCTCACCCCGTAGCTACCTTCCCATAAAAATCTTCTCAGTGGAACCACGTAATAGAGTGATTTCAGCTGACAAGACATGTCACTTTCCATTTTTTGTAGTTTACCATTTGTTAATAGAAAGGAAGGACATTAGTTTTCACTTAAATAATTTGGAAGTCATATTGATCACTGTATTTGATTGAGTTTTATTGCGTTGCAGTACATCAAGTATTTGCAAAATGCCTACTTTGTGCAGAGTACTATGTTAGTTGCTGGAGGAGATAGAATACCGAGCTAACACTCAGACCTTACCCACAATATAATCTAGAGAAGGAAAAAGCACCAACAAGATAGCTGTAATCAGGAGTGTGCTGGAAAATGTTTAATGACTGCCTCCCCTGTCCCCATGATGTACATGTGACACATTTTGAGTTTAAGCCACATTACTAACATTTCTTCATCACTTTCTTAATCAACAAAATAATAAATCAAGCCCTGATTTATAACACTTGCTGATTTCCGTGATATAAATGCTCACACTGAAAATCTGACAATTGGCATCACTGGCATAATACATAACATTAGATGATTCATACATTGAAGAATGATGAAACAAAGTCCTGAGTGGCAACTATGTCAGGAGAGAAGGAGCCAGACTCAGAGTTGGGAAGATTTGGGTTCAAATCCTGCTTCAGGCAAATACTGACTGAGTGTCCCTAGATAAGTCACTTATCCTCTCAGTGCCTCCAGGTAACTTTAAGAGTTTATTCAGCAGAAGCTGACCTGAATTGACAGAGGAAGTTTTCTTACAAAGAAAACTTTTGTTCTCTAAACAAATGAAATCATACGTCTAGCATCCCTTGCCACAGTGAAAGAAGGATAGAAAGAAAAAAGAAAGAAAGAAAGAAAGAAAGAAAGAAAGAAAGAAAGAAAGAAAGAAAAGAAAGAGAAAGAAAGAAAGGAAGGAAGGAAAGGAGGGAGGGAGGAAGGAAATCTTATGTGACCTTTGAGTGGGGGTAGGAAGAAATGATTATCTCTTTGAGGAAAAGGCTGGTATGGAATTAAGTAAGGCTTCTCAGAAAAGGTGGCATTTTCAGAATTCAACAGGTGAAAGGACATTCCAAGCCCAGACACCTATACAGGCAAAGGTACATAAGTATGCATACAATGCATGGTTAGTAGGCAAAGAATAGTCCAGTTTGTTTGGAGCATAGAATGTTTATATAAGGTATAAAGATATATATATATATATATGACTAAGTTGGAAACGTATATGGGGTGGAGGAGAGGCCAGATTGTGGGTGACCTTGAGTGCCAAACAGGGGACTTTGAATTTGACTTGCTAGGCAATAAGAAATAGCTGAATATATTTTGATAGTAGGAGTAACAAATTATGTGTAAGAAATATTATTCTGGCAACAATATGAAGGATGGATTCTAGGTGTCTACCCACTCCTAGTTAAGCCTACCAATTGACATCAGAATCATGGAAAAAGAAAGAGACTTTAGAAATCAAAGTCTTCTCATCCAACACTTTATTCTATAGAAGAGAACACTGAAACCTGGGCTGGGGAGAAGGCAGGGAGAAAGGGAGGTCCCCAAGGTCACACAGTGTGTTCATAGCAGAGCCAAGACTAGAATCTTGGTCTTCTGACTCCTAATGTACCACACTGGTGGACAGGAACTTGGTGACCAGCTACCAGAGGACAAATCAGCCACATCTGCTCTGAGGTCATTACCACTTGAGCTGCCAAATAGATACAGGACATGGTTGAGAGCCTCTCACACAGTAGGCAGCCAGGCTGCGTGGAATAAGAGTTGTCTTGTTGTAGTAATGGAGATTGTCCTGGAGTGACTTGGAAAGTCAGCCTCTGCCGAAGATTTCAAATATGAAAAGCCTCATTTTCTTCACTATCTTTTTTTTTTTGTGTGCCCGTGGACTCCTTGAGTAGCCTGGTGAAGCCCATGGACCTCTTCTCAGATATTGTTTCTAAGTGCATAAAATACATACGATTACAAAGAAAAACAATTATATTGAAATACAGTTAACAAAAAAAAAAACCTCTTTAAAACCAATTCACAGACCACAGGTTAAGAACGCATGCTGTAAAGGAACTAAAGATGTATTCAACAATTCAACAAATGCACCCAACTGACAATTTTTTTTTTTTTGGCAATTGGGATTAAGTGACTTTCCCAGGGTCACACAGCTAGTAAGTGTCAACTGTCTGAGGCTGGATTTGAACTCAGGTCCTCCAGACTCCAAGGCCAGATCTCTTCCCCAACTGACATTTCTTACGATATGCCCACTCTTGCACCAGGCACAGTTGGGAATGAATGACAGTGTGATGCAGTGGAAAGGAGATCTAGATTTAGAGGGCTTGGGTTCAAAACTCAGCTCTATCAAGTACTTCCTCATGACCTTGGGCAAGTCACTTAATCTTTATGAATCTCAGTTTCCTCATCTGTAAAATAAAAGTGTTGGACTAAATGACCTCAAAATTCCTTTCTAGTTCTAAAATCTATGTTTTTGTTATTCTAAGATGCTTGTCACTTCCATTTTTTTAAAAAAGTGCTTACTATGTGCAAAGTGTGGTGTTTGGTGCTAGGTGGCCACAGCAGAAGCAATGAAAGAGGATTCAGACAGGTTTGGGGCCTCCTGAAGAAATTCTCTCCTGAGGAGGAGGCTAAGATTAGGTAGGTGTTTGCAGATTTTGAAAGAGTCAAAGGTCTGCAGGTGGGCTTTCCTCTTAACTAGAGAAGGGATCAAAGTACTAGGATTCTGGGAGGGTCTAAAATGGCCATGGTTCATCACGGTGGTCTCAATTTATTTTCTATGCCTTCTATGTAACAAAATCAGGGCAGCTAAGTGGCACAGTGAATAGGGAGAGTAACACACCTAGAGTCAGAAAGACCTGAGTTCAAATACAACCTCAAACACTAGCAGTGTGACCTTGGGCAAGTCACTTAACCTTTTTGCCTCAGTTTCCTCATCTGTAAAATGAGCTGGAGAAGGAAATGTCAAACCCCTCCCAGTATCTTTGCCAAGAAAACCCAAATGGAGTCACAAAGAGTCAGACATGATTGAACAACAACAAAATCGTGGTTTAGTAACAGCCAGCAATTTATAGAGCACTTTAAGGTTTACAGAACACTAGCAACTAGGTGGCACCATAGTGCACAGAGCACTGGGCCCAGAGTCAGAAGACTTGCATTCAGATCTAGCCTAGAACACTTACTAGTTCTGTGACCCTGGGCAAATCGCTTGATCTGTCTGCCTCAGTTTTCTCGTCAGTAAAATGGGGATAATAAAAGTGCTTGCCTCCCAGGGTTGTTGGGAGTCTCAGATGAGATATTTGCAAAGCACTTAGCCTCTCTGCTAATCTTCCCAACTGTCTAGTAAACATCTCAAACTGGATGTCCTGTAGATATCTTAAAACTCAATATATCCACAACTGAAATAATTACGTCCAGGCTCCCACCGTCCTCCCAGCCACCCAGGCTCACGACCTAGATACCATCCTCCACCCCCACATCCAATCTGCTGCCAAGTCCTGCTGATCGTACTTTTGTAACATTCCTCCCATACGGAACCTCCTCTCCTCGGACACGGTCATCACCTCACTCCTGGACCGTGATAGTTCAGTCTATGATCCACCCTGCTGTCAAATATTAATATTCCTAAAGGATAGATCTGATCATGTCCCCCTCTCCCCATTTAATAAACTCCAGTGGCTTCCTGTCACCTTCAGGATTAAATAGAAAATCAAAGCCCTTCATAGCCTGGCCCCCTCCCACCTTTCCAATCTTCTTAGACCTTACTTCCCCTCCCCTCCCTGCCCCCAACAGATCCTGCTATCCAGTGGCACTACACTCCTTGCTGTTCTCCACACAAGATTCTCCATCTCCGCACACCAGACTTTTCCACTGGCAGTTCCTCATGCCTGAAATGTCCTCTTTCCTCATCTCTACTTCCTGGATTTCCTGGCTTCCTTCAAATCCCAGCAAAAATCCCACCTCCTACGAGAAGCCTTTCCTGATTCCCCTTAATGCTAGTGTCTTCTCTCTGTTGGTTATCTCATTATTATGAGATATTATTATTATTATGTCTATATTTTGTTTGTGCTTAGTTTTTTGTATGTTATCTTTCCATTAGAACACGAGTTAGTTGAGAGCAGAGACTGCCTTTCACCTTTCTTTGTGTTCCAAGCGCTTAGCGTAGTGCCTGGCACATAGTAGGTACTTAATGTTTATTGACTGACTGTTGACTATTGATCTTATTTGATCCTCATAACTATTATTATCGCCATGTTAAAGATGAGAAAACTAAGACTGAAAGTGGTTAAGTCACTAAGTGTCTAAGGCAAAGTTCAGACTCAGGTTTTCCTGATTCCAAGTCTCACGCTCTGTCTGCTATGCTATGCAGCTCCTCATTAGTAATATAACTGGGGTGTATGGGTCTTCAGGAAGGACTAGCACCTCTGGTGTGAGGCCTTGCCTAGCCCTTTTCAGGGTTGTTCATCCACATTTGGTGTCCACCTATCAGCCAACTCTTACCTGTGGCTCCAAAAAGCTGTGGCGAGTACAGCAGCCACGCCTTGGTGAAACTGTCTCCGAAAAACCAGGTTGAGGGTAACCAGCAAGCCTTAAATCCGTTGGTGAGTTAGGCAGATGTCTACCCCAAGTGAAGGCAGCTGAAGCAGGTGCTGTGGAACGCTTAGAGTTTGGTCAGACATCAAAGACAACGACATCATCCACTGCATCCTGGACCATGGCCAGCCGTCTTGACTTTTGTCCTGCCACTGGACTTCTATGACTCTGGAAGAGTTAATGAAGCTGGCAACTTTGTGCAGCTCTGCCTTACTTAAATCCAGTTCACCCACAAGTCAAGACATCACCCTGTGATGTCATCAATCCTCTTCAAAAATGAAGCATGAACGACAATTAATGCTGCTAATATCTTGCCAGTCTATAAAAGGACAAGTTTCAGCACTAACCACCTGAGTTCTCTGCCTCTACTAATAGTACAATAGAATGGGTCAGCGTCTTTACTTTGGCAGAATGGAACTTTAATAAAGGGCGCTCCTTCAGCGGCTCCACAAGGGCGTCGTCTTCCCCTAGAGACAAATATAGGACCCCACCATGCAGGACCAGTGTTCTGTTCTTCAAACACTAAGTATGGCACACAGACTTATAGGAGGGATGGAGCAGGGTGGAGTACCAGCCAGTCTTAAGAGAGAAAGCCTGTTAGGCATAACATAAGGGCGCCACAGATAATCATTGCCAGAGGCAGTCCAGGGCTCAATGTATGAGTAATGGAATATCACCCAGCAAGATGAGAAAGGCCAAGGTGCAGATATTGCACAGATGACCATTGAGCAGGTAACCTCTGCTGAGGATTTCTAGTACCTGCTGCCCTGTGGCAGGGCAACCAAATCCTTTGCTTGGTGCCCACTGACCAGCACAATATTGCTGCAAGGGTATGCCTCGGGGGCTCAGCCCCTGGGTACCATTCCTGCAATGTCAGCGGTCAGAAGGATGAACAATGTTCAGCTTGCTCTGTGTCCTTTCCCTGGCCCCCCTGTCATCCTAGAACACACCCTCATGCCCAGTAAAGGTACTCCCCTTCAGCAAAGTCCACCAGGATCGTTACCAGATGGCTTAGCCCAAGTGGCCAAGGTGATTTGAGCCTGGCTTTATGCCCTCCCAAGTGGTTATTAAAAGTCAGTTGACTAGCTTTTTGTTATAGTGGATAGAGCACTAGGCCTGGAGTCAGGAGGACTTCAGTTCAAATTTGACTTCAGATGCTTATTAGCTGTGCAAGCTGAGGCAAGTCACCTAACCTCTATTTGGTTCAGTTTCCTCATCTGTAAAATGGGAATAATAATAGCATCTACCTCCCAGGATTGTTATGAGGTTCAAATAAGATAGCAATCACAGTAAGTACTATATACATGTTATCATCATCATCATTATTCACATATAATTTATTAAGCACTTCCTATGTGCCAGGCACTGTGCTAAACACTGGAACCACCTGAGGCTTTGGAGTAGGGAGAGATATGGAGGAAGTAGGAAGTAGTGATAATAGCAATACCCCTCCCCCCAAGGAAAGGAATACAAGAGAATCAGTGAGCTTTTTTTTTTTTTTGGCAATTGGGGTTAAGTGACTTGCCCAGGGTCACACAGCTAGTAAGTGTCAAGTGTTTGGTATAAGGCCAGATTTGAACTCAGGCTCTCCTGACTTCAGGGCCAGGGCTCTATCCACTGTGCCATCTAGCTGCCCCCAGTGAGATATTTTTAAAAATGCACAGAAGGAAATTCAGAAGAGGACACAGACAAGCAGGGCAGTGTTGGAACCACCTCATTAAATTTAACATATACTTAAAAAAAACAAACCCAAGATGCACTTAATAGAGATGTAGCATGTTTTTAATTGCATAACTCTTTCTATGTTTTTAGTTGTATAACTGAAGATTTGTGTTTGTAGTTTGTAATTTCATGATAACCAAGTTCATAATAATTTTCACAGTGCCTGACACATAGTAAGTGCTATATAAATGTTAGCTATTATTATTATTAATCAAATATATATATATATATATTTTTAAAAAGATCTCCCCATAAGTCCATATTTTGGAGCAGGTGAGAAGAATGTCCCACCTTCCCCCACATCATTTTGCCTTAATGTCTGCCTACTCTGTCTATGAGTAAGGAGTCCTCGGTATGAGGAGAAAATATTTCTCGTAACGGGTCCTGCCAGAGATCAAAGATGAAGGAGACATTTTATTACCATAATTGGGTAGGCAAGAATTCAGGGGCGGGGAACGTGCAGCCTCAAGGCCACATGTGGATCTTTGACTGATTAGGGCCACACTAGAGGACCTAGAGGGCCACCTGTGGCCTCGAGGCTGCAGGTTCCCTGCCCCTGCAAGATATTTGAACTATGGGAATAGTAAGATCTTAGAGATTTTAAGTAAGATTGTAGAGTAAGATCTATAGACCTTAGAGTATTGACAGGAGAGAGCAAGGGAGCCAAGTGAGACCTTGGAGTGAGAGAACAGTGTGACTTTGGTGACTCTATTTGCCCTTTGTGTCTTCATTTCCCTTTTGTTTTTATATTCTTCTGTAACGTCTGTCCCTGGAAAAGACCGGTATGAGCCGTGCTTCAAACATGGCCACTACAGAATAAACACTGAAGGGCTAGATTGTCTCCAGTAGACCTATGCCAGTGGTCGTGCTACCCTGACCATCAGTAGTTCTGATGCCCTTCAGAGAGAGAATCAACAAAAGCTCTCCTTCTCCTTGACCCCTTTCTCCACCTTCACGAGAAGCACATGTTCCCTATTTGTACCTCACCCCAGCCCTGCTATCATTGAGGGCAGCTTCCTCTGGTCTCTGCAACACAGTTTGTGCCAAGAGGCTGCTTCTCAATTAGAATTCTTAGGGGAAATTCACCTAGGAGAACGATTGCATCGCACGCTTGGCCAATCTGCAGAGAGAGAGAATGAGCTTCTCTTCTCCCGAGTCTCTCTTTGTGTTCTGCAGCCTGCATGAAGGCATAAAGCTCAGACTGCGTGCAGACTGTGCCATCAATGCAAATGAGAGTTTTCTGCCGGCGTCTCCCCAACCTGGTTCACCAGCAGGGCCTGGGCATGTTTAGCATTCTTACACAAACTTCAGCCGAGCCCTGCCCTCCTTTAGGAAACCCGACTGGGGCTTCCAGAGGAGAGCTTGGTGAAGAAGAACTGCATCGAAAGTGGCTTGGGGAAGGCATCCATAGCGTTCTTCTTCAGGGAAAGGCCCTGGAGGCTCCACAATTAATGCAGAACAGAGAAGGATCCAATCGGAGGCTGAGATTGCAAATCACAGCACTCTCCTCTTCTTGGAGTTCCACATTCCCTGCTCAGGAAGAAAAAGCAGATTCCTTGGATCTGCTCCCTGCCTTTTTAAAAATAAGCATCGGCATCTGCAACCACGGGGAACTGGCATGCTAAGAGTTCCTCTATAAAACAGTGCTGCAGACCAACCCTGGGAGTTGAGTTTAGCCTCTGCAGTGACCTTGGGCTTTTTCTAGAACTTAGTTTTCTGATACAATTCAAGACACAGTATTCCCTTGGGGAAAACATAGAACCCTGCCCCATGAACCCTGTATCACTTTATTTGACTTTTATAATCATCCACCCCCCAAAGAGTTGCCTCTGGAAAATCTCCAAAGATGGCTTATTTCTAGCTCATATCCTGGTTTATACCTTTTTATTGTTGTTCAGTCATGTCTGACTCTCTGTGATCCCATTTTGGGGTTTTCCTGGCAGAGATACTACAGTGGCTTTGCTATTTCCTTCTCCATTTTACAGAAGATGAACTGAAACAAAGAGGGTTAAGTGACTTGCCCAGGGTCACAAAACTAGTAAATATCTGAGACCAGATTTGAACTCAGGAAGAGGATTCTAGTGCTCAATCAACTGTACCACCCAACTGCTCCTCTAGTTCTATACACCTATGGGTAAAAGAGTTTCCAGACCCTATATGGGCATTTAAGGCAATAATGCTTATTTCAAGCACAAGATAGTATTTATTCCACCCCACAGAAAGTACAAAAAACATAAAGGATGCTTAACTCATAAACAACAGATCCAGTTCTCTTCCATATGATTTCTACTCTCCCCCAGATCCTAAAGGCCTTTAAATCAGTGGGGTCAAGCTCAAATAGAAACAGGGGCCACTAAACCATACATTAGGATCCCGACATTTTGACTTAGAAAACCACCTATTTGCATTATCAATATTTTATTGTATTTCTATTTATTTTGTTAAAAATTCCCCAATTACATTTTTCTCTGGTTCAGCCATACTTGAGAGGTTTTTTTTTTTGTTTTCTTTTGTTTTGTTTTTTGAGAGGGGTACATTTGAATCCTCTGTTTTAAAATATAGCAGTAACCTGTGATTTGGTTTGGACTCCTCTAAGAAACGAGATGACGTCGAGATTCCAAACATTCTAAAGAGTTCTTCTTTATCCTAATTCATTGTATTTTTAGGGGAAAAGCATCTGGACTCATGGTATTATCCTGTGGTTTGGACTCTTCTACATGGAAAAAGGTTTCTAAAAGGGCAGTCCTCTCATGTTAGAGTGAAGGCCTACTTTTACCCCCAAGAACCAATAAAAGAGGGGCAGTCAGGTGGCACAGTAGATTGAGGAATGGCCCTGGAGTCAGGAAGACCTGATGTTTACCAACTGTGTGACCCTGGGCAAGTCACTTAACCCCAATTGCCTCCAAAAAAAAAAAGAACCCATAAGGGCATCTAGTTACCCTTCCTAGAAGGAAATATATTGGGTGAGGTTACAGGGAGAAATAACTCTTTTCACATCAGATCTGCATTGTCTGAATAACTCAGAGTAGTGGTGGAAGGCAAAGTCCAGATCTTTTCCTTTCTGGGATCCTTCGGTAGCAGCAACATCTACCACTAATCTGGTTAGGACCTATGGCAGTGTGCCGTGTTGAGCAGTTTGAAATTCACTTTGCATGGCTTAAGAAAGCTGTAAAGTCCCTACTGTGTAGGCCAGTTTTTTCTTAAAAACACTATGAAAATACTTGAGACTCAGTTGGTCCAGGAGACTAAGGCTTGAACTGTTATGGTTTCCCAGTTGTCCAAGACATAATAAAAATCCAGCCTTTTATTGGTCCTGAATTCTTCAGTTGAACAGATTTCCTATTGCTGTGCAGGTCAAGACACTCTTCTGACCAGCCCCATCACTGTGACCAATGCAGAGGTGAGGGGATCTGCACCCCAATGAACCAATGCTGTCTCTGCTGACTGTTCTTTCCATCTTGTAATCAGGTAAACTTTTGTAAAAATTATATGGTCTCTGAGTATCTCATGCCTGGATCACTGTTCTGGGCTAAGTCAAGACAGGGCCTAGAACAATTTTCCTATTGATTCTCCAGTTTTGGGGGCTACATGCATAATTTCTCTTCAAAAGGCTGATATTGCCCAGGAAATTCTCCTCTTACAGAAGGTTGAATTCTAGAATCGTGCTGCCCAGGAACTTCCTTTTCTAATATCTAGGAGGTTCAGAGACCACCCCCCCCCACCTCATACTCCTCCAGGAAGCAAAAGCTCAGAAACTTCTACCACTTAGATGCATGGGTGCTCTTCTCCATAGCTGCCATCGTTGGAGCTGAGAAGTTAGTATTTCGGTAGTGCTTTGAGGTTCACAAAGTTCTATACATAAATTATTTCCTTGGATCCTCCCAACAACCTTGTGAGTTAAGTACTATTATTATTCCCATTTTACAGATGAGGAAACTGAGGCTGAAAAAGGTTAAGTGACTTGCTCAGGACCTCATAACTAGTAAGTATCTGAGATGGGATTTGAACTCAAGTTTTTCTAACTCCAACTCCAGTGTTCTTCCCCACTGAGCCACCTAACTGTCACTGTGTAGTGGAAAGAATATTAACTTTGGAGCTAGGTGAATCCAGAAGACCTAGGTTCAGATCCTAATTCTTCCACTTATTTCTCTACATCTTCATTTTCTCATCTGTAAAATGAAGTTGGACTAGCTGTTCCTTCCAGCTTTGGAGTTCTATGCCTTGCAAGAGTAGGACCAGGAACTTGTGGTCTGGAACTTCCTCTCAGAAGTGTAGGCAAGGATTTTCAGATCCCATGTGCCTCTTCCCCAAGGCTGTCATTAGCTGCTACCTGGGAAAAACCTTTTTCTTCTCTGAGTCCATCCCAGGCTCCAGGGGTTTTCTGTTTAACTTTGGTCTAGCCTCCCAAAAATCAGTGGAATATTCAGTGAAAGCTCCTTTATAGGACATCACAAGGGAGTAGCCCCTCCTGCAAGAGTCTGACTCACAGGTATCTGAGCCAAGCAAGTCATCTGTAACTGGGACCCATCTTCCAGAAGGTGCCAAAGGTCCTGTCTGTACCCTGTCTACGAAAACACAGTTGAAAGTTCCAAACAGAGGCTTATAACCCTATAAACTCATCAAGTTGATCTGGGAACTCCCCTGATAACACCCCACCCTCCCACCTCCAGAGTGTAATGAGAGAGATCGAGAGACGGACAGAGAGATGCTGCAAGAGCCAGAGATTTATCTACAAATAAAGGATGTCTTCTACATCAGGAATTCTTTTTTTTTCTTTTTTAAAATTAATTTATTTTGATTTATCAACAATCACTTCCATAAGCTTTTGCATTTCTAATTTTTCTCCCCCTCCCCCCTTCCCTCCCCAAAATGGCTTGCAATCTGATATAGGCTATACATATACATTCCTATTAAACATATTTTCACATTAGTGATGTTGTATGGAAGAATTAGAACCAATAGGAAAAACCATCAGAAAGAGGAAACAAAACAAAACAGAAGAAAAAAATAGCAAATAGTGTGCTTCGATCCCCATTCAAACTTCATAGTTCTTTCTTTGGATGTGGAGAGCATTTTCCATCATGAGACCTTTGGAGATGTCTTAGATCCTTGCATTGCTGAGAAGGGCTAAGTCTATCAATGTTGGTCATTTCACAACGTGGCTGTTAACTGTGTACAACGTTCTCCTGGTTCTGCTCACTTCACTCAGCATCAGACTATACAAGTCTTTCCGGGTTTTTCTGAAGTCTGCCTGCTCATCATTTCTTATAGCACAATAGTATTCCATTACATTCATATACCACAGCTTGTTCAATCATTCCCCATTTGGTGGGCATTCCCTCAATTTCCAGTTCTTTGCCAAAAGTCAAAATGGGTTCATGATTTAGATATAAAGGCTGATACTATAAGCAAACTGGGAGAGCGAGGAATAATTTACCTATCATATTTATGGAGAACAGAAGAATTCATGACCAAACAGGAGATAGAGAACATTACAAAATGCAAAATGGATAATTTTGATTACATTAAATTGAAAAGTTTTTCCACAAACAAAGCCAATGCAACCAAGATTAGAAGGAAGGTAGAAAATTGGGAAAGAATTTTTACAACCAGTCTCTTTGATAAGGGCCTCATTTCTAAAATATATAGAGAATTAAGTCAAATTTATAAGAATACAAGTCATTCCCCAATTGATAAATGGTCAAAGGCTATGAACAGGTAGTTCTCAGATGAAGAAATTAAAGGCATCTATAGTCATATGAAAAAATGTTCTAAATGGCTATTGATTAGAGAAATGCAAATAAAAACAACTCTGAGGTACCACATCACACCTATCAGATTGGTCAACATGACAAAACAGGAAAATGATAAATGTTGGAAAAGATGTGGGAAAATTGGAACACTAATGCATTGTTGGTGGAGTTGTGAAATGATCCAATCATTTTGGAGAGCATTTTGGAACTATGCCCAAAGGGCTATAAAAATGTGCATACCCTTTGACTGAGCTATAGCACTTCTAGGGCTATATCCCAAAGAGATCATACAAATGGGAAAAGGACCACATGTATGTCAGGAATTCTTAACCTTACTTATTTGTGTGATGGACCTCTTTAGCAGCTTTGAGAATCTTATGGGCCCCTTTTCAATAATGCTTTAAATGCACAAAATAAAATACATAGGACTATAAAAAACCAATTATACTGAAATATAGTCATCAAGATAGTTTTTATTATTTATTTTTATAAGATTTTGAGTTCTAATTTTCTTCACTCTCTCCCTCCTCCCTCCCCAAGACAGAATGCAATCTGATATAGGCTATACAAGTACAATCATAAGAAACACATTTCCACCTTAGTCATGTTGTGAAAGAAGAATCAAAACAAAAGGGAAAAACCATATGAAAGAAAGAAAACACAAAAACAGAGAAAACAGTATGCTTCCATCTGCACTCAGATTCCATAGTTCTTTCTCTGGATGTGGATAGCATTTTCTATCATGGATCTCAAAATATTTTTTTAAAAGCCAAGTTTATGGACCCTAGATTAAGAACCCCTATACATAATCTCAAAGGTCCTTTCCAACTTGAAATGTTCTAGGAGTCTCATTCTTGCCCTGAAAGATTATGGATGTAGAGTCATATTGCAAACTTTTAAATAGGGATACAAGTATTAAGAGATATTGTGATTATTAAATCTATGTTAACCACACACTTCTGTGTGAAAGAAGGATCAAAAAACAAGTTTAAGAATGGGACATGAGGGAAAGAACAGCAGTTTTACCAGCTTTGGTAGGAAAGGAACCACTGTTGAGGAAAAGAACAAAGGAATGGCTGGAGGCAGGTGTGATAGAAAATTGGGTTTCCAAAACCAAATTATCCCACCTTCCCAATTTTGAAGATTGTGGTGTGACAGAAAGAGCAATGAATGTGGATTTAAAGGACTTGGCTACAAATTGCCATTCCTTGGGCAAGTTACTTCACCTCTCTGGGACTCAGTTTCCCCATCTGTAAAATGTATTTCAAGTAGGTTATATGTGTATACATTCATATATGTATATATCTATATATGCATATATACATACATACCTCTATGTGTATATATATTTGCATATATTTTAATTTCTTTGAGTTTTTTGTCATAAGCAATAGAGGCTGGTTTTTGAGTTAGTTGGATTCAAAATCCATATCTGGCACTTTCTAACTGTGACCATAGGAAGGTCATTTTATTTCTGTCAACCTCAATTTCCTCATTAAA
Organism: Vombatus ursinus; assembly: GCF_900497805.2. Classification (NCBI taxonomy): domain Eukaryota; kingdom Metazoa; phylum Chordata; class Mammalia; order Diprotodontia; family Vombatidae; genus Vombatus; species Vombatus ursinus. The sequence goes on from NW_020954551.1 coordinate 40,887,860, forward strand.
AAAAAGAGGTGGGGATAATAATAATGTCTTTACCTAACTCAAAGTGTGGTTGTGTCAAATGAAAAAACAAAAAGGAAACACATTGGAAATATTGTTAGTATGAAAATGTCAATGTTTGAAAAAATGTCTTTGTAATAAAATTATTTCAAAGTAAATAAATTTATTCCAGCAAATGTAAAAAAAAAATGTTTGTGTATTTGTGGAAAAGTGTGCCCTAGGTTTATGGAGAAAATGCTTCATTGCTACTTTATTTACTAGGCTATTTCATTAATGCTTTTTCTTTAAACTAATTGTGTATTCTGGCTGAGTAGAAAAAAGAAACACATTGGTGGGGGCTCGTGAGCTATGATTTTGAGAGGATGTGGATCCAAACATTGTCTTAAATATGGTGTAGCCTTTGTCAGAGACCCATGAAAGTTGGAGCATGGGTGGTGCTCCCCCAGGTGCTATACACATGGATGAATTGTGCTTTGTGTCAGTAGAGGAATAGTAACATCAGTGGGAGTGCAGAACCATTGAGGCATTATAGAATAAACTGAAAAATAAGACTGATTGTGGGCCACACTTAGATTTTACCCAAGCTAGATTTGGGGGGAAATTGCAGCCTATATTTGAACCAATAATGTCGTGACATTTTTAAGGTCAGAATGGGTTTGGATTAGTGCAGTTCATGCTCCACAGGCTATTATTTCTATCTAGGTACTTGGCCTACAATTTTTTAGGTAAGTGAATGGTGGTGTCTGGGTTATGGCCCTATGGTTCAAATAGTCAGGCTCCCTGCAGGCATGGTTAATTGAAAGACCTGATTAGCATGCTTTTCAACTCAAATGTCAGCTGTCATCATGCTGCTGCTTATGGAAAGAGATCAGCCTCACCCTGATTCCTGTCCCCTGCTATTGCTCATTAGCCCATCAGTAGCTGTTTCATCCCCAGATTAGAGGAATGTTCTCCTGTGCATTTGCTCTTGCGGCTGAGAACTGGTCTGGGAAGTGCTCAGTTGTCCATCTAGCTGGTATATAAATTGACCTCAATTTGGAAACAGACATTTGTTAACCTTAAAATATTTACTTATCATGCATGACATAGAGTATTTCTCAGGTAAGAGAAATCAGAAGAATCTTCTGTGAGATCCTTCCCATATTTTTTCCAAAAACATTGTATTCTCTGAATGAATGAATAAAAAAGCTGTTCCTGTGTGCTGAGCACTGTGCTAAAATTGGGATTCAAACAGAAGAGCAAAGGTAGTGCCTGCCCTCATGGTACTTTCGTTCTAATACAGGGACCCAATATACATATAGAGGAGAGGCACTTTGGTTTTTCAAAAATAATATTTTATTTTCCCCCCAATTACATGTGAAGAATTTTTAACATTCATTTTTTAGATTTTGAGTTCTAAATTTTCTCCCTCCTTCCCCCACCCCACTTTCCCATCCCTAAGATGGTAAGCAGTTTGATATAGAGTATACATGTGCAATCATGCAAAACCTATCTTCATATTAGTCATGTTAGGAAAGAAGATACAGACCAAAAAAAATAAAATGAAAAATAGTATGCTTGAATCCGCATTCAGACTCCATCAGTTCTTTTTCCGGGTGTGGATAGCATTTTTCATCACAAGTCCTTTGGAATTGTCTCAGCTGTTGAATCAATCCATTTCCATCAAGCAGGTATCTCAATTACTATGCTGACTTTTATGGTCTTTACTACTGACCCAGTACTGAGGGAGCCTCTGATCACTATTCTGATTTTTCAAAGCCCATAAAATCTTAACTTAGTCAGTTCTGTTTAAGATCTTGAAAGTACATGTGCACAAGAAATAGGCACCATGTGTTTATGGACACTTGGTAGATGGGTGGGAAGAAAACACTGTGACAATGCCCCATTACTCCAGCAACTCACCGCAATCCTTCTCACCCTCAGGGAGGAAAGAATCACAAAAAGGATCAATCAATCAAAAAACTCTTCTTCACCATACAATATGAAGCCCTTAGTCAGAAGTCAAATAATCCGCCCATCAACAAGATTTTACTGAGTACCTGGTCATGGCTAATAGTAAGCAATCAGAGGATTTCTGAATCTGCGTGTGTGTGTGTGTGTGTGTGTGTGTGTGTGTGTGTGTGTGTGTGAGAGAGAGAGAGAGACAGAGACAGAGACAGAGACAGAGAGGGGGGTGGTGCTAGTGCTAGGTCCTCCCCTAGAGGCAGGTAGGTGGCACAGTGGCCAAGAGTGCCCTTGGGTGAGTCACTTAACCTCTGTCTGCCTCAGTTTTCTCAAATATAAAATGCGAAGAGCAAGAGGTAATAATAATAGCACCTACTTTTCAGGGTTGTTGTGAGGATAAAAAGAGATAATATTTGTCAAGTGTTTAGTGCAATGCCTGGCACACAATAGAAACTTAATAAATTTTTTCTTCCTAGGAGTGCAAATGTATATCTTATGTATATATTTTTCCTGGTTCTACTTGTGCCACTTTATCTCAGTTCCTGTAAATCTTCCTATACCCCCCTTTATTCTTCATATTTATTATTTCTTACAGGATAGTAATATTACATTTATGAGTGTAATGAGAGACCACTGAGAAAACACAGTGTGCTCAGAGAATGCAATTCCCATGTAGAAGAGTTTAGAGAGCCCCCTTCCAGAAAGACATGACAACAGGTAAAGAAAGGACCCTGCTCTCTGATTTGGAGCAAGTAAATAGTGTGCTAACCATGTGGTAAAGAGGAGCCTTTAGGAATACCTGTGGAGCCAGAAAATAGGGGTATTCAAGAGGCTTTAACCAGCCGAAGTGGTCTCTTAAAGGCTGAAGACTCTGAATGGCAAGAGACCTCAGGGTCTCTCCATCTAAAGCTGACAAGTAGTCTGTGAAATGTGGGCTTCTGTTCTCTGCCCCTGACTCTTTATTTTTCCCTGTTTCAGGTGAAGGAGTGTTAGAAATATCCATGACCTTGTGCATTTTGAAAGCTCAGAATAGTGCAGCCAACATAAAGGTCCAGAAGCCAGAATCCAGGTGAGGATTTGAGCCACCAGAAGCTTGGGAGTCAGAGCACTTGCGAGATATTGTGAGACTTCAAGGTCATGTGAATAACAAGATGGGGGATGAGATATTTTCTTTAATCCCTATAATCTTTTTTGTTGTTGATCCATTGTTTCAGTTATATCCAACCCTTCATGACCCCGTTTGGAGTTTTCTTGGCAAAGATATTGGAGTAGTTTGCCATTTCCTTCTTCAACTCATTTTTACAAATGAGGAAACTGAGACAAACAGGGTTAAGTGACTTGCCCAGAGTCACACAGCTAGTAAGTATCTAAGGCTCAATTTGAACCCATAAAGATGAGTCCTCCTGATTCTAAGTCCAGTGTTCTATCTTAAACATGTCCAAAAGAGAAATTATGTGCCAAAGATAAAGAAACTTCAATGGTCTCCGTCATCTAGAACACCCAGAAACCAAAAGAAGGGAAAACTCCAAACCCATGATCTGATGCTTAATGATCCTAAGCTCACCCCCACCACACACATACATGCACACACACACACACACACACACAAACACATGCACACATCCACACACACTCCCAGAGGCTACACTAACAGACCCAAGAATATGTCACAGGCTTATGACAAAACCCACCCCTAAACCCTGGTCTCCCCTCTGCCTCTTTCCAGTGCTGTGAAGACCCTGGATCTAGGCTGTGGAAAATTATCCTGGATGTGATAGACAGCCAGACAGTCACAAACTCTCAGAAACAAAAATCTGTCAGGTGCCACAACCCTGTTGCACCACTGCTGCAAAGCTCTGAACTGCAGTGCTAGGACAAAGAACTAAGGAACAGAGAGAGCAAGACACAACTCTAGGACAGGACACTGTGTGTTTTCAGGGACTGTGCAATACTCTACTAAACCTGAGAGAAAGAGAACGGTCTGGCTCCAGCAAGAGCCAATTCTAGCCATCCAAAAGTCAACTGGGGCAGAGACCTAGGCTTATGGAACATGAATTGCTCAATGTAGGAGGAGGCTGAGAAGCTTTGAGATCCAGCTCCCAAGAAAACTATTTACAGAGGTTGCTGTTTGTCCTTCATTCTGAAAGAGGACCATGACATCAGGAAGGTGATGTCATGACATGCAAGTGAATTGGATTTAAGTGAAGGTGGGCTGTGCAAAGTCACCAGCCTCACTTTTACCTTCAGAGCCAGAAAATTGTAATCATAGGGGAGGGAGTAAAAAAGTGAGGGATAGGGAAAATAAGGGGACAAAAACTGAAACTTTACCTTTGCATAAGCCTTCAGGGACCTTCCTTCTCTAAGTTTTATAGCAGATCTGCCTCATTACAGGAAAAATCAGGCAGAATATACACTCAGTGACATTGAACATAGGTATTATTTCCTTAGTCTAACTATTCCTCATTGTATGTTAAGCTGCTTGCAGAGACTGGGCATTGGGAATTCTAGTCATTTGCTTGTTTTATTTTAAAGGATTTGCTATTCTTGTGGAGGATTTGGCATCTCTGGAATTATGATTCACACAAACCAAACATAAAGGGTTGGATCACTTTATCTTTGCTTGCTGGGTAATATGACCTGAAGCTGCCTGGTAAGTGTGCCACCAGTGAGTTGTTGTTATTTTAGGATTTATAGAACATCTTCTAGGTCCTAGAGGATCTGCTGCCTGCAGCCAGGACAATCCTGGGATGTCCTTGCAGGGTCTTTTACCACTGGCCACCATATATTCCCCTGGAACACTCCACTATGTATATACACACACATATATGTGTATATATGTATACATATATATGTATATATGTATATGTGTGTATATATACATATATATATGTATATATATGAAATTTCTTCAGACACAATTCCCTTCTCCTACCAGACTGGGAGAAGGAATAGATATTCCCCCACCCACCTAAGGTAGTATTATAGGCAGGAGGAGGGGGGAGAGACAAAACCTTAACTATTATTGTGTCCCTGTGTTCAGTCACTACCCCTTTCTTAACTTTTCTCTAACTTTTCTCTAAGCCCATCCTGAGAAGTACTAAAACTGAATATTGTAAGGTAATAAAATTAATAAGTAAAATAGCTGCCAAAGTAAAATATAACAGGTTAATCTTTAAAAAAAAACTCATAAAATAAAATGGAAAGTGAAGGAGATGAAGCAGCATGTAAAGAACCTGGTGTTGGGATCATAAGAACTGAGCACAGGCTTAGACTCTTTGGAGTTATGTGACCTTAGGTAAGCATCACTTATCTGTAAAATGGGAAAACAGAGAAAAACTGCTTCAAAATCTCATGCCCAGTGGAGCTTCACCTGGCAACAGCAAGTAGTAGAAATTTCAGGTCTAGTAGAGTACTTCAAACAGTGGACATGAGGGAAAAGCAGGGAAATTCACCCAGCAAAAGACTGTGTGCCACTTGAAACCAATGAGGGCATAGGCCCAGTGAGAACAACATAATGATATCTGTGGCCCTGCAGCATCAGAGACATGAGTTACCTCTCTACATAGATGGTCCATCCATGTGTTCCCTACATGTGTGCCCCTCTACACATGTGTTATGACCACATGGGTAACCTGCCTTTGTATCTCTCCACATGCATTTCCTATGTGAATCTACTCTTCCATTAGTCATGTATGTATTTTTGGGAGATTATACCTCTTATGGGAGAAATATTTTATTGTTACCTTTTTTCCCCATGCTATTTCATTAAATACCTCTGCTTTTAACCAACTGTATTCTCTGGCTAACTAGAAAATGTAAACATACTGTTGGGGGCTTATGAGCTATAGTTTTGAGTGGATATGGACCCCCAGAATGCCTTAAACCTTGAACCACCATTGAAGCTAGGGAGAGGTTCCCCAAGCCCACATAAGGATAGCACTTTGTAAATCTTATAGTTTTATAGAAATAAGTTGTTATTAGACATATTCTATAGACAGAAAATTTGTTCTTTAGAGCAATGAAGGGCACTAAAATATTAAAAGTGGATACTAATGATAATAAATCCTTAAATTACATGAAAGTGTTTAGGTTTGTTTGAGGATGCAACAATTCTTAAAGACACTAAAGCCATTTTGGGGTGTGCGTGTGTGTGTGTGTGTGTGTGTGTGTGTGAGTGTGCTCAATCATTTTCAGTCATGTACAACTCTTCATGACCCCATTTGGGGTTTTCTTGGCAAAGATACTGGAGTGCTTTGGCATTTCCTTCTCCAGCTTATTTTGCAGATGAGGAAACTGAAGCAAACAGGGTTAAGTGACTTGCCCAGGGTCACACAGATAGGAAGTGTACCAGCCCAGATCCTCCCAACTCCAAGTCCAGGACTCCATCTCTATCTCTGGACCCCACAACCTTCATTATTTTTGCTCTTGTTTTTTGGTCTCATTGACTTCTCTTTTCCCATGGCTTGATTCCCCATATTCTTAAGAAGAGCTCATCTCAGGGTTTCTGCACATAATCTACTATGTGCCATGCACTGGTGCATGAAACATGTGCAGAAACCCTGAGATGACCTCTGCTATGTGCCTGGCATATAGTAGGTGCTTAATAAATTCCAGTTGACTAAATGACTGTGTCTGCCCCATATCAGTGACTGATAATCAACTTTACACTAGGACAAACCTATCATGCCCATTCCAGCTTCTCAATTTTCAATTACCACCATTTAATGCCTCCAACCTTAAATTCCCTTGGGATATAGCCTGACTCACTCTGGCTGTTTCTATGCCATTATCATAGCCCGTGACAATGCAATATAAACTTTTAGTACCCATGTGATGCTCTGTACATCTGCCCCGTGGTGTCCCTGAGACAGGGCTTGAAATTCGGTGTAAGATATTTGTTACTTTGGCTTAAGGGCTGCTTTCTTTAAGTTCCTCTTTTCAAATACAGATTCCTCTGACACTACCAAGCTAATTAGAGACTACTGGACAGAGGGGATTTGAAGGGGGTTGAGGGTAGAGATGAAACAGGAGGAGAAGATAAACTCCTCCTTCACAGTTTTGCCAAGCAACCCTGCCTCTAGATCAGCTGCATCCTCCATATGGTTTATTCTGTGTGGTGCCTGAAAGGCTGTGGAATTCAGACCTTGGTTTATGAAACTTTTTATAGTGACTCAATTAAACTGAACAAAACTTTCTGAATGCATTAGACTTCTCTCTATCTCACCAAGGCTAGGTTTCCTCTGGAAACTGGCTTACTGCTATTTCCATAAGAAGTAAAAATTGTCAGAATCAATGGACCAAGAAGCAAGGTGCATTGGAAATTCTGAGGCTGTTCCCAGACATTCCAGGATCTAGGCTCTTCTGTAACTACACTGACTTTGGAAATGAGTTAAGGTTAAAATACCTTCAAGGCAATGAAACTTTTTTTTAAGGGGAAGATTTTATGTTTGCCCTGGGACCCAGAAGTCCTTTCCATTTCCCCTTACCCAGCACAATTGGATATAGGATGGGACCCTGGGAACATCGAGTTGGGGCCAGTGACTCCCAAGTTAGACTGAGATAAGACTGGGAGAACCCCAAATCTCACTAGCCAAAGGAAGAGCCATGAGAAGATTTTCCTTTTGTTAATTTATCGATGATGTTGTTGTTGATACATTTTGTTTCAAACCCAAACCTGCAAACTACTCTACAAAGTATATTCCCGGCAAAACAATTAGTTTATTGTTTAAAGAAAGGAGGGATGTGTTCTTTATAAACCTTGACATATGATACCAACATTGATCCATTTCACTGCCTCTCTCATGTTGATTTTGTTGACATTGTTCTTTATTTAAATTGTTATTTTGGTTATTTCCTCACTTCATATAAGTCTTCCCATGTTTCTCTGAACTCTTTGTATTTGTCATTTCTTACAGTGTATTAATATTAAATTATAGTCACACACCATCATTTGTTCAGTCATTCCCTAATTATTGGGCACATATATTATTTCCATCTTTTTGTTATAACTAATAATGCTGCTATCACTTCTTTTGCATGTTAGTTGATTCATGTTCTCAGCAACTGCCTTGGGAGTCCCAATAGTTAAAGGATGTAAATTATTTTGTTACTTTTCTTGAATAACACCAAATTGTTTTTCAAAACGGTTAGATTAATTCTTAGCTCTACCAGGAGTGAATTAGCATGCCTGCCTTTCCACAGACCCTCCAGCAATGAGCTTTCCCACCATTAAGCATCTTTGGTGTAAAGTGATACCTTAGGGTTGTTCTAATTTGCATTTTTTTTAGCGATTACTGATAGCGTTTCCTTGTTAGAAATTTATTCATAGTTGCCTGTGTAGTGTAAACAGGACTTGGCCTTTAGTCTGAGAACCTTGGTTCAAATCCTGCCTCTGAAGCTTACTATCTGTGGAAACACACTAAGATCTCCTCTGGACCCTCTTCTAAAATATTATTGTAAAGGAGCGGGGTGCAGAAATTAACTGAATCAATTAATCACCTCTCCCTATTTCAAGGAACTAAACAAGATCTAGATGGCACAGCAGATAGAGTGGGAAGGCCTGGAGTCAGAAAGACATCTTCCTGAGTTCAAATCTAGCTTCAGACACTTACTAGCTGTGTGAGCCTGGGCAAGTCACTTAACCCTGTTTGCCTCAGTTTCTGATCTGTAAAATGAACTGAAGAAGGAAATGTCAAATCACTCTAGTATCTTTGCCAACCAAGAAAACCCTAAATGGGGTATGAAGAGTTGGACAGGACTGAAAACAACTGAACAACAACAAGAAGATAATCTATATGTGATGGGGTGATGGGACCTGGACCCTGAATTTTCCCACACATCTCAGTCCCTGGCATTTTGCCAGAGGCATCTGGTCCATCCCAGCCTACCTAGATACTCAATAATCCTTTCATTGCCCTTTCACTGTGGCTCTCCAACCACTTAACTACTTTCATGGTCTGCACCTGGCCCACCCCAGGCTACTCAGCACTCCTTAATCCCATCCAGATCTTCTCACTGTCTTTTCTTGTATATGAATACCAATTTTATCCTCATTAAATTGCTCAGATTTGCTAAGAATCTTGCCTGTTTCCTCACAATAAACCTTGTTACAAGAAGGCTTGCGTGGTCAAATTCTTTCAAGGCAGACGCCCTCTAATGATACCAACAGGCATACCCCCCAAGGGAGTTAAAAATAGAGAGAAAGGTCCTATAGATACAAAAAATATTTATAAAAATGCTTTTTGTGGTAACAAAGAATTGGAAACCTCATTTTAATAGGTGTGTTCTATCTGAGGGGATGGCCTATATTTGGACAAATGTGGTATTTCCTTATTGTTCATATGGTTTTCCCCACTTTGAGGAAGAACAAGAAGAAAGTAGGAAACAGAATAAAGGAAGAATTTTCACTCAGGAAGCAATGAGACACAGAGCTACAACATGCTGCGCTGATACAGTGAGTCATACTGTGAGATAACCCTGGCCCAGGGATGGAGAAGAAGGCTGACTGTCTAGCAACCCTGACTTACATAGCATCATAGCATAAACTGGAGACATTGAATAGGTCCCTAAGGAAAGGGGTAGGGATCCTCAAGTTTTCTTGATGTCCATAGTTTAGCTATAAGGTTTTTTCCCCTGCATTTCTGTTGCATGAATAAAATCTTTCCTATATTCCGTGACCCTGTTAGTGTGACTGTTTTCAGAGAACTCTTTTGGGGGTAGTGTAATGAACCAGATACTGAATTAAATAGGATTTTTCCTGGCTAAGGGCACGAGTCAGAGAGAATTGCATGGGGGGCACAATCCCAAAATTGTACCCAGATCCCTGCATATGAAGGGATGGTCCGATACCAGGATTACACACAAAATTACATTATTAAAATATTCTAAATCTGGAGATTTATTTCAGAATCTTTCCATTTCAATCAAGATGTTTTATTTATTTTTTTAATCATTGTTGCATTCTTTTAGTTTGTCATTTTCATTACCATTCTCTTACTTAAGAGCATGATTATCTATAGGTAACAATCAGGTTTTAAGGTTGTTGTTTTTTTTTCAAGTCAGATTTTGGAAGATGGGAAGAGAGAGAGAGAAGCATAGATGACATTCAGATTCTTATGAGGCCTGCAAGAGAGCAGTTTCCCGGGATTCCATTACTGCAGATTTACAAATTCAAAATTAATTTTGTGCATACATTAATAAGAACAGACAATTGGAGAAAGCTCTCATTTGTTAAAAAAGGGATAATGATACCTACCTGCTGTGGTTCAGTGGCAAGAAGGATGTTTTGAAGTTAGAAGACTGCGTTCAAATCCTTGCTCTGCTAGCTGCATGACCATAGCTAAGTCGCTTTACCTCTGTGGTGCTCAGTTTCCTCAACTCTTCCATGTGGGTGTTGAACTAGATCAGTGATATCAAACTCAAATAGAAACCAGGTCCACTAAACTACTGTATGGAAGGACCGCTGCAGGCTGCATGACTTAGAAAACCACATATTAGTATCATCTATGTTTTATTATATTTTTGTTAAATATTCCTCAATTACATTTTAACCTGGTTCTGGCAGCTCTCAAGGGTGTCATGGGCTGCACGTGGCCTCTGAACCTGTGTTTGACCCTCTGGCCTCTAAGGTCCCTTTCTGCTATGAAGTCCACGATCTTGTTAATGTCTCAGTGTAGCCAGGCTTATCACATTGTCTACCAGTTTATCAGATAAGATGGTAGGGACAGAAGAAAAGTAAGTTGTGATGAGGGTATGAGGATGCCCTCTCCTGGGGTTCTAGTGTAGAGGCCAAGCCTCAATAGGGGAATTTCACTGAAGGGCTCTGGGTCATTTTTGGACTCTCCAAAAATACACGTGAGGGTATCTAGTTTTTGTTTGTTTTCAGTCACTTTTCAGTCACGTCCAACTCTTTGTGACTCCATTTGGGATTTTCTTGGCAAAGATACTGGAGTGGTTTGCCATTTCCTTCTCCAGCTCATTTTACAGATGAAGAAACTGAGGCAAGCAGGGTCACATAGCTAGTAAGTGTCTGAGGCTAGAACTGAACTCATCAGATGAATCTTCCTGACTCCAGGCCTGGCACTCTATCTACTGTGCCACCTAGCTAACCTGAGAGTATCTAGAGTGAGAAGGAAAAAGGAAACTAGAAAGACACTGAGGGCAGATGCCCTTCATCATCATTTGTGGACTGATAAATGGAAAGAACAGTGGCCAGAGAGTCAGGGTACCTGGGTTCTAGATCCAGCTTTTTCACTATTTACTGCGTGAACCTAGGCAAACCTTTTCTGAATCTCAGGAAAATGGCTTGTTAAAACCTGCTAGCTTGCTTTACTGGATAGCTGTGCAGCTCAAATAAGGCAATGAATATGCAGGTGCTGTATAAAATGTATGGTGTAGTATAGATGGCAAGGATGGTGATTACATTAATATTTTGCTAGTAAGATGGGCCTTTCCCCAAGTAGACAGAGAAACCCAGAAGAGATAGGAAGTCCTATGTGGATACACACACACACACACACACACACACACACACGCACACACACACATGCACACACACACATACACACACACACATATGCATACAACTATTTTATTCCTAAGACATCAGTCATAATAGCTATCATTTATATAACCCACAGATAACATGTTATCTCATTCAATCCTCACAACAAAACAGGTACTATTATTATTTCCTTTTTGTAGATGAGGAAGTTGATGCTAAGAGAGATTAAGTGATTTGCCAGGGTCACTGAGCTAGTATCTAAGACAGGATTTGAACTCAGGTCTTCCTGACTCCAAGTCCATCAAGCTATTCACTCAATCTCCTAGCTGTCCCTATCAAGCACTGATTTGCTCTCTGACTTTGGGCAAGAAATTTCCCCTCTTTCAGCCTCAGTTTCTTCATCTGTAACATGAGAGAGTTTAACAAGATGATCCCAAAGGTGCTTTGCTCTCTCTCTTTCTCTGAAATCTTATGATTTTAAGCATGATTCTTATTATATTGGCTCCATTTTCCACTATATTTTTGGCCTGGTGGAGAATAATGGAATCCTTGGGGAGACCAGCTGTTCTTTTCCAAACAAGCTCAGGGAACAACAGGAAAGAACTCTGCAGGCCGTGTGTTCCAAAGGCCTGATCACTAACAACTCCAGCCACCATACATGTGGTTGCTAAGGAGGCCTTGCATTGGGAACTGGGCCAGGAAATTAACATTATGCTGTTGGAGATCCAGTCACTGTAATCAACCCTTGGGAAATATTTTGGTTCAATTTAGCAGGCCTTTTAGAAACGCCTACCCTGTGCTCAGCACAGTGGGGTACACATGGGAAGACTGCTGCCTATTCTCTGGGAACTCAGTCTAGTTGGGGTGTAAGAGACACAAATGAAATGGTTTAGGAACAATAAAAAAAATGATAAATGCCAAATCGGGTGCTACCACCTATAACTGTAGAATGCATTCAGAGAAGGGAGAAATCAGCATGGGCTGTAGCAGCTAGGAGCATCTTCACAGTCCTTTGAAATCCAGCTGTAGTCCCACTTGGTACAAGGCGGCATCCTCAACCTCAAACTCTTTAACGATATCAGAGTTGACAGCTCTGATAAATATATTCGTGTTAGCATGTTTATTATTGCTGCTTTTAAAAAAATTACTCCCTATGTAAAAATCAATCAGTTCAAATTTCTAATATAGTAATCACTAATAAATATAATTAACATGAGTAAAAAGAGGATCTTCAATAATTTTTAAGAGTGTCAAGGGGTCCTGAAACCAAAGAGTTTGACAACTAATGCTGTAACATTGTCTTCAAAGATATATGTGTGGGTGCATATGTGTGTGTGTGCATATGTGTGTGTGTGTGTGTGTGTGTACGTGTGTGTTGCAGGAAGTATGATTTAGTGGAAAGAGATAAGGAGGTTAGAGCAGAGGTTGATTTTTTTTAACAAGAAGTCTGAATTTTTAAAAATATTTTGATAAATATATTTCAATATTATTATTTTCCTTACTAAGTCTGTGTATTTTCTTTTATGCATTTGAAAATATTATTCTAAGAAGGCATCCATAGGCTTCACTAGACTGCCAGAGGGGTCCAGGACACACGAAAGGTTAAGAACCCCCAGAATAGATGATGTCTGGGGGCCTTCCCAGCAAGATAAAAAGCAGAAGTTCACCAATCAGAGTTATAGGGGTGGAATCCAAGGTTGGGGGTTGGAGGAAGATCAGGGTGATAGCCTCAGTGCAGGCAATACAGTACAGAGAACAGTATCATTTTTGACAATAGTACTTTGATGATAGGACCAGATGCTCTCGGGATCCCTTCCAGTCCTAAGATCCATGATTCTTTGATTTTTCTGTATCTCCTGGAGCACCAAGGACCTTCCCAGGCACACTGTGGAGAACTGATTTATTGTTACTATTGTTTATCCTTCATTCTGGAAGAGGATCATGACGTCAGGGAGGTGATGTCCTGACATGCAAGTGAATTGGATTTCAGTGAGGGAGGGCTGTGCCAAGTCACCAGCCTCACTTTCTCTTCTGGACCCATCTGGGTCCAGTGGCAAGCGATTACGGAGGAGGTAGAACTCCAGTTAGACCTTAGAATTGGGGCAGTCTTTGAATAAGTAAATGAGAAAGGCGAGGCCATGGGCTGAAGAATCACATATGGACAAGCCAAGATGCCAGAAACGATTCCTTATGTTCTCAGGACTTCAGGGGACTGGCCATACTGCAGTGGAAGAAGGTTCTTTGAGTTGAGGAGCAATAGATTAGGGTCTTAAATACCAGAGTGAGATGGTTCTTTTTTGCAGAAGGAGACAGGGAACCTTGAGAAGGTGGTGTCCAGCTCTGCCTCTGATGAGCTGTGTGACCTTGGCCTCCCTTCTCTGGGCTTCAGCCTACTCATTTGTAAAATTCATTCAACAATCCTTCCTTCATCTAACAAACATCTGTCAAGCTCTACGGTATGCAGACAAAAGAGGAGCAGGGTATGTAAGTGGCTGAACCAGGACACAAATACAGACCTTCTGACTCCCAGATCTTTAGATACTTTTGAAGGACCCTTCTAGCTGTGCCGTTCCACTAGCCTAAGCTAATAATGGAATTTTACATGGGCCAAAGCTGACCAGAAACAAAGGCAGGAGTCATGGGTCAGCAACACATTTGCTCACACATATGCTGGCTTTGGAAAAGCAGCTCTTGAGAAAAATAAAATTCTAATCTATTTCGAAAGCAACCACCAGTGAATCGTCAGGGAAAAAAAAAAAGCTGTAGCAGTGGAGTGTTTATGCAAAGATCTGGCTGATAAGGTTCAGCAAGCAAGTCCTATTTGTCCCAATGACTTGACAGATACCCCTGAGTTTAGAGAAATCCAATTTATTAGCTGAGCACTCGACCATGACCTTAATGAGTTTCATGCCTTTTAGACCAAATTTAGAAATGTCATTAGGGCCTGAGTAGCAAGGAAGTGGTGGGGCTCCCTTTGTGCAAGTTTAGAAACTAAGAAGAGACTTTCTTAGACCAAAACGTCATGGAGCCGGGATATGTTCTGGTGCAACAGGGTTCCTTCCCCACTCAGCACAGGGACCCTCCCTGTGGACTGGGCCCCATTGCACAACCTCCTTCAAAGCTATCTCCAGGCTCACTCTACAGTGCCCTCTCCCTTCCCTGGCTGCCTAGGCTGCTCTTTCTGCATTGAGCACAGACTGTCTTACACTTTTAGGTAAGTGTTACTTAACTGCCCTCAGAAGCATGCCATATATCTCTAAATAGGTAGGTAACTCTGAGGGATTGTGTACATATACAACTGTGTGTATTATAACAAAGAATGTCAGTACTGGAAGGGAATTTAGAGCTAAGACTATTGAAACAGAGACTACTTGAGCTGTAAGGAACCTTAGCACGTAATGCCAGAATTGGAAGGGACCTTGGAACATAGAATATTAGATTTGGAAGGGGTCTTAGACAGTAGATTATTGGAGCAGGAAGGAACCTTAGAATACAGAATTCTAGAACTAGGAGGGACCTTAGAACAAAGAGGTTGAGGACATAGAAAGTCAGAGCTAGAAAGACCCTCAGAGATCATCTAGTCCAGGGGTCCTTAACCTTTTGTAGGCCCTGGACCCCTTCTGTAGTCTGGTGAAGCCTATAGACATTTTTAATATTTTTAAATCCATAAAATAAAACATATAAACTTACTAAAGAAAACAATAACATTGAAATATAGTTATCAAAATATTTTTAAAAAACAAGTTCAGGGATCTCATGTTAAAAAAGAAAACAAAAATCCTCTGATCTAGTCTAACCTCTTTAATCCTATATAAACAAAGAATCCAAGGCTGAAATGACTTGCTTAAGGTTTCCTCGGTGGCCAGTGGCAGAGCTGGATCCTGGACCTACTGACTCAATCCCATGCCCTTCCTTCTAGCCCTCACTACCTCCCCCCTCTCTCAGTGGCTAGCATATCATTGTCACTCAATAAATATTTGTTGCATGATTGAATCTGAATACCTTTGGTGTAATAGTTCTTGTCTGTGGTTTTCAGATGCTAATGGTAACTGACCAAATTCATCAGTTTTTTGTTAAAGGAGAATGTGATGATGTCTGCAAACACTTGTAGGAAATAATAAAAATGAAGATAGCAGAATCGGAAGACCAGCCGATGGAGACCCAGGTCATCCCGCTCCAACATGGTGGACAAAGGGTGGCTTGGTCTTGGCTTGAAGACCTGCAGGGAAGACAGTGGTCATATGCCCCCAGACTTCTCTTCTCCTGGCTGCATAGCCCCAGTCCCCTCACCTGATCCTTTTCCTTCACTCTGAATGGTTCCTTTTGGGGTTGGTCTTCTTCTGGCCTTTCCCTGGAGCATTCCCTTTGTAGCTGTGCCCAGGAGAGAAAAAGTACCTGCCCACTCAGCACATTTCCCTTCAATTGCTCTTCTTTCCTCACTGAAGAAAATCTGAGACCTGATCATAGCTGCCACTAATTACCTCTGCTGTTGGAATGTTTCACCTTCTGGTCTATCTGCTGTTCCCAAGGGGTTCCCAATGATCAGAGAATCACAGTATCTCAGGGTTGGAAGGGATCTCAGAGACCAGCTCACAATCAAACAGGCATCTCCTCATGACTGACATCTCAACCAGCCAGCAAGCCCCCCAGGCTATCTCGCCACCTGCCTGTTATCGCTCCTCTGCCACCCCCTACCAGCCAGCGAGGTGGTTCAGTGGGTAAGAATTCTGGATTTGAAATCCTGAATTCAAATCCATCCTTAGACTCTAGTTAGGTGACACTGGGCAAGCCACTTGAACTTTGTCTGCCTTGGTTTCCTCAGTTGCTGAGGGGGACAACAATAGCAGGTAGTCACAAGGTTGTTGTGAAGATCAAATGAATTAACACATGTACAGCACTTTGCGCACCTTAAAATGATATATAAATGCTAATCATTATTATTACTCAATATCTCCCCTGGAAACTGCTCTCTTATATGTATTATATTCCCCTTTTAGAATATAAGCTCCATGAGGGCAGGGACTCCTTTGCCTTTCTGTCTCTGTTTCTCTTTCTCTCTGTGTTTATCTCTCTTTCCACCTCTGTTTATCTCTCTTTTTATTTAAACTGTATCCCCAACATTTAACACAGTGCCTGACACATAGCAATTGCTTTCCATTCATTTATTCATTGACTATAATTACGTAATTTACTTTGATTTTCCAGTAAATCTGTCTCAACAGTGTGGGTGCTACCTCTACCAGGACAAAACACAATCTCTCTGTGCTTCTCTTCCACTACAGTTCTTACCTTCATACTTCCCTGTGTTCTCCAAAGAGAGTATCTACCTAATGTACTGAATGTCTTTCTCTGCTTCATTTACTCTTTTATGGATGCCTGTGCAGCATTCAGATGGATCATCTTTTATCACTTACTCCCAACTACGTAAAAGGAAAATGTATATACAAATATAGGGGAAAGGAAGAAGGGAATTAACTAATCAATTGGTTTATATTTCTATATGTAGAAGGTAATTGTGAAAATTTTAAACAGATGTAAATGTATATTTAAATGGTCTTATTGTTCTAAGGTAAGTTCTTAATATATTTATCTCTTCTCCTGGTGCTGTCCCCCCTTTCTTTCTTTTCTGAAGCTCTTTTGAGAATTTGAATAACTTGTCCTAGTCAACTTTCAGGAAGATAGATGATGGAAAAACAAGTGGGAAGATTAAGAGTGCCCTGCCAAACCATGAGATTCAGTAGGTGCTAAAGTGAATGGGAGACACACTGCCAAGACACTGTTGGGGGTTGAGGAGAGGTAGTGAATGGGACTGGTTTGTCATAAGTTGTCTAGGCATAGAAAGGAAAGATTTGAATGGTGCAAGAAAGAAGAATTGCTACAACATTCTGAAGATGAGCTAAAAATGTGGGAGCCAGGTACTTTGAAAAAAAAAAAAGGTTATGGCCCAAAGGTTAATTTTTATACTATAATATTGGAGTCTCCACATGAGCCAGTTGACAGGGAGCTATTCCCCAGGGGAAAGTGACAAGCACCATCTGCTGGGGAGTGTCAGAACTGTAACAATCAGTGAAGGCTGAGCTACAGGACGCAGAGCTACAGGAGTGCTAGGAGCTAGGCAATGACAAGTAGAATTACAAGGGAAAGTATTTCTAGGAGCTGAGCTATAGAAGGTAGAGCCAAGGAGCAGAAAAACTGGGATCTGCCAAGTGTGATGATGGGAAATGAGGTGTAGAATGCAGAAAGAGTAATGGGGAGGAGCAAACTCTGGCCTTCTCCCCTTGCTAGAGGGCAATACTGTAAGTCATAGAGACTATACAAGTCGAGGGGGAGGGATCGAATTGTCTACTAAGGGGAGGGTAACTCATTATGCTCTAGAAGACTTGGAGGTAAGCCCTATTTGTAGACAGTAATTTGTGAATAAGATGGTGTTTTGTTTTGAGCTTTTTCAGCCTGTATATGTATAAGGGGAGATGGTGTCTACCTTTAGATGAAGTGCCTCATCCTAATGTTTCCAGGCTCAGGAACAACCCAGAGAAAGGAAAGGTCCCTAAAGTATATTTGAGCCTTTCATGTCAGGAGGGAGCCTCTGGGTAATTATTTACTTCAGTCCTCTAAGGGTCCACAGTTTTGTCAGTAGGGTCATTCTCTCCATTGATAACAAATCTTAACCCCTTTCACACCCTAGCAAATGAGTTTATGAGTTACTGTGGTGGAAAAAAGGAAATTGACCACAGAGTGGCCAACCTTCTGGTCATGAGCTACCCAGGCTTAGCTCAGCTAATGACAGACATGTGATCCACTACTAGGTCTGTTCTTGAAGCATTTCCAACTTGGTAGAAACTGCTGACGCTTGCATTTTTCTGGCTTAGCCTTTATGTGCTTGGGTCCTTTACACATTAGGATGAGGCAATGGAGGAGGACTTCAATGAAGGTTATAACATTCTCTTTTTTAATTATTAAAGGTTAAAAAAAACAGGACACTTCCTTTTCTGTTCCAGGAGAAGACAAATGATTCAGATCTGGGCGAGAGAAAGAAGTTTGAGAGAGAGATAAAGAGTTTTAAATTCAGAAGAAGATTAGAACTGGCAAGAAGACAGACACCTCAGGCATCTGGGGGAGGAAAACTCAGCATGGTAGGAGAAAGGGAGAAGTGATTTGGACATGGTCAGACAGGGATGAAGGAGGATAAATATAGCTTCAGCTAAGAAAGTAAGAGGACAGTTTACTCAAGATCTCAAGTGACAGGGCTCTGAATGAAAGACGGACTGTATTCAGGGTTGGACAGAGGTAATATCCAGACCACGGGAAATCAGTAAATACCATCTCCAAGGCTGTATACAGTTGAGCTCTATGAGACCTCTAAGTTCCTTTCTAACTTTTACAATCTATGAGAACCTGTGACATGGCTTGACTCTGAGACACCTGGGGTTGTATAGCCTGAAGAAGAGAAGATTCAGAGAGTATGTGTTTACTATCTCTGAGTATCTAAGGAGCTGCCATTGGAGAGAATAAACTTGTGCTGTGTATATTTAAAGGGAAGAACTGGGACCAATCAAGGGGTGTTCCAGGGTGGCAAATTTCCATTCAACATAATGAACAATTTTAATAATTAAAGCTGTCCAACAATGGAATGGGTTGCCTCTTGCTTGCCCCAACCACAAGAACCAAAATTCTGCCTTCAGTCCTAGATCCTGGCACTGCCCATATTCTTATCTCTGAATTAAGGACTACACCACTTCAGCTGGAATGGCTTCATGGCAACTGAGGCAGTCTGCCTAGCCACACTCTTGCCTTGTCAGTGGTTTTTAACCCCTTGCAGCCCAGACCGGAGACTTTGAGGCTGTGTAACCCTCAGTTGGCATTAATGGCTAGAAGGCTTGGGGGCAATAGCATTCATTGAAATCAACCACCTATGGCACTGCTGGGTCAGAACATAACCTGAAAAGCTCTGAAATACCCCCCAGCATCAGATCAATGGTCCTATCAGCTCAAGAGAGTCTCAGACAATAAAATAACCAACCAGCAGCAGAACAACAGATCCCATACATGTTAGCTTGCTTTAGGAGTAATAATAACATTTTTTTAGTGCTTTAAGGTTTGCAAAGGGCTTTACAAATATTATCTAATTTGATCCTTACGACAACCCTGGGATATAGGTGCTATTACTACTCACCTTTTACAGATGATGAAGCTAAGGCAAGAGGTTAAATGACTTGCCCAGGATCACACAGCTAGAAAATGTCTAAGGCTAGATTTGAACTAGGTATTTGAGCTAGGACTCCAGATTCAGTGCTTTATCTACTATGACACTAGTTGTCTTAATTTATTCACTATGGATCTCCTTCATGAGCTTATCAAAATCCAAGAGAAAGAACTACACTAGGAAACAGGGCACCTTTGTTCCAGACTTGGCTCTGCCATTAATTGGTCAAATAACTTTAAAAAAATTGATTTCTGAACAATAGTTGCTTTCCCTGTAAAATGAAGGGGTTGGTTCAGATGACTTCTAGGACCCCTTCTAACTCTAGAGTTTTATGAATAGATGGACTGACCATGATTGACCTCCTCGGATGACATTATCCAAACTCTACTCACTAGATCACAAAGTAGAGAGAGGCAACATGACATTAAAAACAAACAAACAAACAAACAAACAAACAAAAAACTCTGCCTCTGACATTTAGAAGCTGTGTAACCATTCAGGGTCTCAGGAAACTCTCAGCTTATATAGACAGGTCGACTCTCTGCTGGTGAAAAATCACAGATCCTTGATGTTCTGAGTGTAAAGTAGGTCTGCTTTCCTTTAGACGAGAACTCTCCCTCCTAGGTTTTAAGGGGCCCCTCTGATTTCTATTTCATGTTCCCTCTTGCCATAATCTCTACAATTTTGTAGACTTCAGTTGGATCCTTCTCATCCTGACTCTCTTTCTAAGGAAACTAGAGATGTTGGGAGCACGTCCCTGGGAGTGATTCCAAAAAGGATTGCCACAGATGCCCTCAAACCATTGCTGGAAGGATCACAGGCTAACACAGGATGGTACTTTAGATGTACTTTTATATTCTATCCACACTAGAAGAGACATACTTCAATGAGCCCATTGATCAGTGTGTCTTTATATAAAATCAAATAAGCTAACATATGTAAAGTACTTTGCAAACTTTAAAACACTACATAGATGCTTGCTAGTAGGAGTGGTAGTGGTGGTGGTGGTAGTAGTAGTAGTAGTAGCAGTAGTAGTCTCATAGATCATAGATTTAGAGCTAGAAGGTACCTTAGAGATTATTTAGTCTAAGATTATCATTTTAAAGAGGAAGAAGCTGAAGTCCAAGGAAAGTAAGCAACTTGCCCAAAGTTATGCATACAGTAGGTAGTAGGGTTTGGAACTGAACCCAGGTCACCTAACTCTAGACAAATGCCATATCAACTCTTCTCCACTGCTTTCAGTTGGGGGAAGACTTGGAAATGGGAAGTCACAGTCCCTGCTTCTCAAGAGCTTATGACAGGTCTGAGAAGGTGACTCACTTTCAGGAAAGAACAGTGAGTGAAAATATGAGAATCTCCATTGCATTGCACCAAGTCTCCTGTCTGGTCTCCAGCCTCCTTCAGGAAGGGGAAGAATGCTATTGCACCATGCACCAGTCTCCTGCTTTTGGAGTAAGAGTAGAGCAGGGGTGGGGAACCTGCATCCTCAAGGCCACACATGGCCCTCTAGGTCCTCAAGTGTGGCCCTTTGACTGAATCCAAACTTCACAGAACAAATTCACGCAGGAAATTTGGATTCAGTCAAAAGGCCACACTTGAGGATCTAGAGGGCCATACGTGGCCTTGAGGCCACAGGTTCCCCACCCCTGGGGTAGTAGAAGCTATTCCATTGGGCCAGGTCTCCTGCCTGGTTTCTTGCCTCCTACTGGGAAGAGGAGAAACACCATTCCATTCAGCACCAGACTTTTCCCTTCCAGTGAAGAGGAGAAAGGTCAACTCATTCTTTAATGATTCATAAACTATCCCTTGGTCTTACCCTCTCAATACCAGTAATTCTGGACCACATCTCCCACTCCAGTAGGGGATTGGAGACTCTCTCAAGACTCATTCTCAGTCCCGCACTGCCCAACTCTTCTTCCCATTTCCCTCAACCTACCCTACCCCACAATATCCCTCTTTAAAGCTATCCATCCCTTCCTCTGTGCTCTCTGAAATGCCTGCTCTATAAGCAACAAACTCACTTTCATCTTAAATCTTTTCCTTTCCCAGTCCTCCATTTTCTGACTCTCAGTGAGACCTGACTCTCTCCTGATGACATAACTTCTCTTACTATCTTTTCCAGAACTGGTTGTACTTCCACTCACTCCTCCTGATTCACTGGTTGAGGTGAAAGACTTGGGATGCTTCTCATCGCCACTCCCAGGTTCTCTACCACCATCACTCAGTGACCTCTCCACCTTTGAAATGTTCATTCAATTAATATCTACCACTCAGTCAAAACTCCGGTAGCCATTGTCTATCAACCTCCAGGACACTCCTCTTCTTTCCTCAGTGAGTTTAGTGCCTGGCTTACAGTCATTCTCTCCTCCCCAGTTCCTGCCCTCATGCTGCAGGACTTCAACATACTTACTGATACTCCTTCAAACACCCTTACCTTACAGTTACTCAACTTACTCGTTTCCAATGGCCTACTCCTCCACCCGACCTCAGCCACATACAAAGAAGTGCATACCCTTGACTTTGCCATCACCCACAAATCCTCCACTTCCATGTCTGTGCACTCTAAAATTCCTTTATCTGATCAAAACTTCTCCCTCTGCCTTGCCACTCCCAACTCTGTTCTTCATCCTCACTACAACCTCAAATCCATCAGCCCCTCGGTTTGTCATCCCAGGCCATCATCTCTGCAGTAGCCTACACTCTCCTCCTTTTCCATTGTGACTCCTTGGTAAACCAGTCTCACTCTACATTATCCTCTTCTCTTGAGTCCCTTGTCCTTTGATTTTACCACCAATTTTGCCCCGCCAAGCCTCAGCTTTGGATCACTTCCACCATCTTTTGCTTTTACTTCAATGCATGTACTGCTAAATGAAGCTGGAGAAAATCACCAAACTGTGCTAACTGGAGCAATATAAATTTATGTTATATAACCTCAATTGGGTGCTCACTGCAGCAAGACACCTCCCTAGCAAATTCTCTATCCTGTTCATCACAGCAGCTTTTAAGCCTTTTCACCCCTCCTCAAACCTCCCATGGTTTCTGCTCTCCCTCCCCTATCCTCTCAGCTTAGACCATATACTAAGAACTCCCTCTTGTTCTTGCATCCTCATCCAACATCATGTGGATGCTTTCTGCCACTTTCTCCTCTTTTACCCCCTTTTCCTGTTAAGGAAAACCCCTCTGCATGCACAAAGGATCCCATTCCATCCTCTCTTTTCCTATAGATTGCCCCCTCTGTCATCCCTACACTCTTACTTATCTTCCATGTCTTCCTGTCTACTAGCTGCTTCCTCACTGCCTATAAACATGTCCATGTCTCCTCTAGCCTCACAAAACTGTCCCTTGATCCCTCCATCCACCTCTATTTGCTATTGTCCCATATCTCTCTTCTTGGTGGCTAAATTCCTTGAGAAGGTTATCTACAATAGTTGCTTCTACTTCCTTTCCTCACACCCGTAATGTTCTCTCTCCTCATCTTTGCCTCCTGGCTTCCTTCCAGCTCAAGTTCCATCTCCTATGAGAATCCTTTCCTGATCTCCTTTAATTCGAATGCTTTCCCTCTGTTGATTATTTCCATTTTATCTTGTACATATCTCGCATGTATGTAGCTGTTTGCATGTTGTCTCCTCCGTTAGACTGTGAGCTTCTTGAGAGTAGAGACTGTCTTTTCTATTTCTTTGCATTCCCAGTGCTTCGCACAATGTCTGGTGCATGGTAGATTATTAACAAATGTTTGTTGAATGATTGACAGTTTATAATGAGGTGCCAGCCTGGGTGGGAGGGACAGCCCCTGTTAGAAGGAGTCAGAATCGGGAGTGTGCTAGACATGCCTGAGCTTATTTATATGACACTTTAAGGTTTACAAAGCACTCTCCACACAACCTTGCTGTCCTATTTGACTAGAGTATCACCCCCACTTCAGAGATGGGGAAATTGAGGCTCAGAGATGTGAATTGCCTTGCCTAGGCTTTCAGAGCTAGGAAGTTTTGGAGTTGAGAATTGAATTCATATTTAAGTATAAGACTAGTTTTCTTTCCACCATGTCACATTTAATTAATGCGTGCTGATCTGAAGGGAATGGAATTCAATGGCAGGAACATTTTCACAGATGAAGTAGGATTTTGACCTGGGTCCTGATGGATGACTTCCATATGTGGAGAGGAAGGTACCAAAGACAGAGGAGTCATAATTTGAGAGTTGGAAGAGAACTTGGTGACTATCCAGTCCACTTGACTAACTTTACAAAGAAGGCTTTGGAGGAGGCAAGATTCAAGGATGGGCTGGATTTATATGAAGGGAAAAGATACTCCAGGTTGGCAGAATATTATGAGCAAAAGCACGGTGGTAGGAATCAGCAGGGCTTGAGAAACAGTAAATACACAGGTCTGTCTGGAGAAGAGGATTCTCATAAGTGGATTGACGAAGTGAGAGCAGACACAGAGGTTCTTGAATTCCAGGCTACTTTCTCTTGGGAAGAAAGCCTGAGTCTGGTGGGAAATTCCCTTCTCCTCCATGGGACCAAGTAAACAACCTAAGCAGTGAGGTGGAGTAGGAGCCAGAACCAAAAGCGTTGTTGGCCACTGGGTGTCACTAATGTTCCATCCATGAACTAGGGAAAGGCGACCCCCCCCCTTCCCCCCCCACCAGGGCCTGGGAAAGGAGGGGGCTAAAATGCTTATATGGCGGTGGGGGTGGGGAAACCTTGATGAACACTTAGCCTCCGCCTGGCTCTGCTTTCCCCCAGCATCTTTCCTGAGACCCACTCTTTCTGCAAGTACTTAATGAGCACCCAGGGTGTGCTAGGCACTGTGGGAAGGAGTCGATGAAAGCTGCAGAATTGGCCTCTGCCCTAGGCGAATTGATGGTCTAGTTGGGGTACTGGGTCAGCACCCATCAAGACTGTGGAATCATGGAACCCTAGAATGTTGAAGCTGGTGGGTACCTTAGGCCATAGAATGTTGAAAGGGAATTTAGTTGAAAGGGAACTTGGAAGTACATGTTGTAATAAATGTTATAATAAAAAGACAAATTTTTGACAGTGTCAGGAAAGTCTTTCTATCCATGGGAGCCGCCATTGGCAAGTGTAGAGGACCACCTTGGAAAGCAGTAGACCCCCCCCCCTTTTGAGAATCTTCAAGACAAGGTGGGATAACCACTTGTCCATGGTAGGTTGGATTTTCTGGGAATGGGCTAGCTCTGAAATCCTGTGATTCTGTGAATGTGGAACAAATGTTAGAACTGAAGGAAACCTTAGATCATAGACTGTTAGAGCTGGAAATCCACCTCATTTGTGCTTACAGATGAAAGAAATGAAGCCTCAGAGAGGAAGGAGAAGAATCAAGATTTCAACTAATGTCTTCTGCTTACAACAAATTTCACGCCATTTTCACAACATCACATAGCCCTTCTCACTTTAGGACATTAGGTTCATAAGATCATCATAGACTTAGAAATGGGACAGACCTGTTACAGATGAAGAAACTGAGGCCCAGAGAGGGGATATAGCTTAACAGAGCCCAGGCCTAGGACCTATTTCCCCAGCTTTCCAGCACTAAGCTTCTCTTTATTCAATGGTAGGTCTACCAACATTGTAGTTTACTTCTTTGGGCCCTGGGGTTCTTCCCTTCCCCTATTTCTGCTGCTCTGCCCCATCCTGGCCCTGCTTTCCGCTTTCTCTGAAATCTTTCCCAGCTCCGTCTCTTCGCTCCTTCTCTGTCTCTGATGCCCTCCTTGGATTATGCATGCAAGCACCCCTTCCATTAGCAGACATAATCAGGAGCTGGCCGTAATTTGCTCTAGTGTCCATATACAAATACAGATGAACCGATTCAGTGAGTTTGGGGGAAAAAAAAGAGAGACCTGAGATTTCCAGGAGGCTGCACCGCAAATGTTTATTCAACATTTCAAGCTGTGAGCAATTTTGAAGGTTTTTTTGGTCTGTTACTCATGGTGTTTTTTTTCTTCTTCTTCTTCTAATTTAAATGCAGCTGAGACCTCAGAGCTGATCTTAGGAAGGTTTAGATTTGAAAACCACATCTTCTGACTTGTTACAGTAAAATGATAGAATCACAGAATGTTAGAACTGGAAAAAGACCTTTGAGATCATCAAGTCTGTGAGCTGCTTGAGAACAGGGACTGTCTTTTACCTTTCTTTGTATCCCTGGCAGTTAGCACGGTGGCCTGTACATAGTAGGTGTTTAATAAATGTTTACCAACTGATTCAATGTCATTACTTTTCAAATGGGTCAAGTGGGGCCGAGAGAAAGGAAGGCACTAGCCAAAGTCAGCATAGCCAGCTTGTCTTGGAGAGTTTGCCCCCAATGTACTGGGCAAACATTTATTAAGGGCCTCTTGGGTATTATACAGCACCAGGCTGGGCCCCGTGGGAAATATAAAGTTTAGAGAAGATGCAATTCTTGCCTTCATCAAACTTACAGTTTAGTCATTTGTGGTAGAATATTTGGATTCTAATCCTAGTTCACACTAGGTATAAGACTTTGAGTATCATTATACTCTCTGGTTCTCAGTTGCCACATGAAGGTATTGGTAAAAAGAAATAAGAAAACATACAAAAGTAACTTGTAACCATAAAATGTGATAGAAGTGAAAGAGTTAGGGTTTAGCAGAGGGAACAGGTCAGCCGCACCATCTCTGACACATTGAGTCTTCTGAAAGGTGCCCAGGACTTGTCAGTGGTGGGACTTGAACCCAGATCTTCTCTGTCCATTGGGCCTCTCACTTGGAGGTAATTATGGCTATTTCCTTGGGGGACTCATATTACCTTCCTTCTACTCTACAGTGAGTGGGCCTGCACCACTTCTTTCTTTCTCCAAATGAAACATTCTTCACACTAATCCAAGACCCTTTTGCTCCTTCTTTAAGTCTGGGTTACTCATAGAAGTGGGCTCTGCTTTAAAGCAAATTCTAGATGTAAAAGTCTAGATTTTGAATAAAAAAAAAAAATTTGCAAAAACACCCAGAAACATGGCTTTTTGGACAAGGTGAGGCCTAGCCTAGTTTAGAGGCCTATTTCATATTCTATTTTTCCCCTGGCCTCATAAAAACAAGGGATTACCTTTCTTATTCATCCCCTTGGTAAAGGCATGGTATGCTTATGAGACTTATGGATGAGGTCATTGAATATTTTAGATCCTACAAATCTGTGGGCCCTAAAGGACCTGTTTTCCTCAATTTCTCTCACACTTAGTTGTGCCCTCCCAGCATGCTCCTTCCATGGCTAACACGGCTGCCTCCATGTTTTCCATGGGTTGAGCTACAAAGATGGCACCTCTAATCTATTGGCAACAAGGCCTCTTGCCCTGGGTATGTTGCATTGAGGCACATATACATGCAAACATGTGCACACACATATACACACAAATTATGTCTTGTGACTTGGAGTATGTATTTACAAAACAGCTGGCCAAGGTTAAACCTTGCCCTGTAGCCAGAGGGAAAGGTCTGACGGTGGCTAAGATTAGAGAATCATCATGTTCTAACATGAGTTAGCCGGTGTTTTGGGAAAGAGAAGCTAAGTAATTATCTCCACTCTCACTTCCCAGAGGCTAGTGAGCATGGAAGAACATGGTTATCAAGGCAGCAGAAGGTAGCGTTGCAATAACAATAACACCTGAGCTAAAGTAAGGACTTTGTTTCTCACACTGACTTTGGAATCCAGGTGGACCTGGACGGATGGTTACTGAAGAGGGTTGAAGGACAGTAATCTCCTGTGGAACCTCAAATCTGTCCTGATGAATTGGGGTTCGTCGAATATTAGATCTAGAAGGCACCTTAAAACATGGAACGTTAAAAACTAGAAGAGGCCTTGAAAAACGTAGCATGTTTTTTTTTGTTCAGTCATGTCTAACTCTTCATAACCCCATTTGGGTGTTTTCTTGGCAAAGATACTGGAGTGGTTTGCCATTTCCTTCTCCAGTTCATTTTACAGATGAGGAAACTGAGTGAAGTGATTTACCCAGGGTCATACAACTAGTAAGTTTCTGAGGCCAGATTTGAATTCGTGAAGATGAGTCTTCCTGATTCTAGCCCGGTACTCTATCTACTATGCCACATAACTGCCCAATGTAGCATGTCAGAACAAAAAATGTTTGGGGTTTTTTTTTTGTTTTTGTTTTTTGCTTTTTGGTGAGGCAATCAGGGTTAAGTGACTTGCCCAGGGTCACACAGCTAGTAAGTGTAAAGTGTCTGAGGCCAGATTTGAACTCAAGTCCTCCTGACTCCAAGGCCAGAGCTATATCTACTGTGCCACCTAGCTGCCCCTTAGAACAAAAGATGTTCTAACATAGCATGTGAGAAATGGAAGTAGTCTTAGAACACAGAACATTAAAGGTGGAAAGGGCTTGAGAACAAAGCAGGTCAGAGCTGAGAGACATTTTGACAACATCTGGTTCAAGCCCCTTGACTATAGCCCAGGGATGTGTAGTCCCAGGGCATGCAGCTTGTTAGGGGCAGAGCTGAGGTTAGAACCCAGTATTCCCTGCAATGATTGTTTCTACTGCACCAGGATCGGTGACCAGGGTAATACCAGCCCTGAGGACAGTTGAGGAGGTGAAAAGAACATTAGTAGTGGAGGCTGCTATGAGTAGAGGGGGGAGCCTTCCCGCCTATTAGGTGGCTCCACTGGAATGTTGTCAGTATTAGGGGTCTGGACAAGTGACAGAGCATCCCTGTTTTGCATTCCACCAGGGTTTGTTGTATCAACATTCCATCTAATTATCTTTCTCTCCATTTGCTCCGGGGAGTTTTTGAAGTGTAAAGAGATGAGAGGGGCTGTCTGCTTTTCATCTCAGGAGCCCCAGCAGCTTGGCAGAAGGAACACAGAAAAGCTTCTTGGAGGTTGGCTGACACATCAGGAATCAGAGACACTTTGGGGCAGCAGTGGTGGGGTGGTGGCTTATTCCTTTACCCTTTTGCCTTCCTCTCCCTTTATCTGCATCTGGCTGTATCTATCTATACATGTTAGACAAAGCAGAGAGGTTAAGTAGTCATCTGTCTAATCCACACTGTCTTTGCATCCATAGCTTGAGACAGTCTAATGGAAGTGTGTTTGGTTGACTTGGTGGGGGTGTCATCACCCAGTTATCACTTCCTTTCACCTCTGTAGACACAGGTTGAACACCCTTGCCAGGGATGGCCATCCCACAGATTGGTGCCTCTCTTGAAAGAATGCAAATGATTTGGTGAATCCTCTCCCCTCTGTTAGAAAAAGAAACCTAAATCGGTGACCTGAGGAAGGAGGGTCAAAAATGTCATCTTTATAAATGAGTGGTACATTATTTCCCTGATAAATGTGAATTTTAATAAATGGAGAAATACTGTTTCTTCCCTGGTAATTAATCAATCAATCAATTTATCAATTCATTTTCAATTCAGTCACTCAGGAAATCTCCTATCTCTGTCTTCTGGATTAATTAGAAGAGCAGTAACTGAATTCCATGATAATCTAATACTGTCTTGCTGCCAATCAGTTACCCCTTGAGTATCTACTATGTACCCAGCGTTGTACTAGAAACACAGTGAATACTAGGATATTTGTCGCTTACTTGCTGTATGGGAAACTTTAGGGAAAGATGAGAATTACTCTTGTTATACCTTGCTGGGGAAACTGGTGGATGGTCTGGTAGCATGCTATGGAACTGGTGGTCCCTTGAAGAACAGCTGGAAGAAAGAGGGGAGAGAGAAATGCAAACAGAGACAGAGAGACAGAGAAAGAAAAACAGTGAGAGAGAAGGCACATAGAGAGACAGAGCTAAAGATAAAGACATATATAGAGAGAAATAAAGACAGAGAGAATGGGTCTCCCCATTCAGAAATAGAGAGAAGGCTTCCAGCTGTACCCTTCTATTAGCATGGAGCCATGGGAGAAGACAGCTCTTGTGAACTCTGTTAGAGGACACCTCTTCCCCTGGATTGTAAGCAATTCTGGGGATTTACGTATATCTTTGTAGCTAATGGTTGATCATTCCAGGATTTCAATTTTCCTCTTTTTAATAAAGCATTCTTTTGTAACATTATTTGCCTGCAAGTGTCAGTCTTGCTGTACTGAGGGATACAACACATAGGTAAGGGATATAATCAGGGGCACTTCCCATGGAGTTAAATGCTGAAGGACATACAAGACCAGTGGATCTTGGTTGGAGCTCGAGGGGAGGGAAATGGGGAGAACATTATGGAGGTAGAGGTCAGGTTGAAAGGGAGACAGTATGAACAAAGATGCATGAAACTGACTGTCTCTGTCTGTCTCTCCTATATATATATATATATATGCATATTATATGTATGTATGAATATATGCATGTATGTATGTGTGTGTTCTCTCTCATTACTTCTGTCTCTTTCTATCTCTCTGTCTCTGTTTCTGTCTCTGTCTTCTCTCCAGGGTCAAGCACAGAGCCCTAGGGTACTTCATTAGACATACCTCCATATTAACGCACCAATGTTTTTTGTTAGTTTTTTTTTTTCAGTTTTGAACCTTTAATGAGGAAAAAAATATAACAGCAATCATACCATCCCCCTGGGCTCTGTGTGGTCTGGGGACTGTGGACGGGAGGATGACTAGCTCAGCCTGGATGAACAATAATAAAAGATTGACATAAAGTGGGGGGATAAAGCTCTGAGACCTAGGATGTTGCCTCTTCATCACTCAGCAACATGTTGGGGATCCCTCGGCTGATGGGGAACAGGCGTCCAGATTCTGGGCACTGCAAAGTGCCCTCGACCACCTCCACCTCTAACAGGATGTGGTGCACCTTCCTCAGAAAGTCTTCATCCTTCTCGTAGCTCTCCTCCAGCTGCCTGGGCAGCTCAGACAGGTGTCCTCGGCTCTCGGCTGCTTCCACCAGCGCCGTCCACTCCATCTTGGGGATCATGCGCCTCACGAAGTTCGGGTTGAAGTCCATGGGGCTCACGCAGATCTCGGTGGCCTGGATACGCAGCAGGAAGCCCTGGGGCCCCACCCCAAGCACGTGGGAGCTCAGCAAGTTGTGGGTCAGCAGCTTCATCCTGGCCTGCGCGTGCATCCGAGCCGGGACCGGACCACACCAATGTTTTAATCACCACTCTGTAAGTATAGACTTATAACCACTTCCAAATCCACCTAACAGTTCTCTCATCCAGTCTGCATGTCTTCATCTTGCCCTCAAGGATGTGGTGAAAGAATTTCTCAAAAGCATTACTGAAACCCAGATAGACTGTCTCTAGCCTCCCTCCAATCTAGTAAATACTCAAATTGATCTGCATCTCATTGATATAAGAGTCCCCTCCAGTGACCTAGATCACAAGATATCTATGCCTGCGCATCTAGGGCAACTATCATCCATGTCCTCCCCCAAGTTTGTCATGGGGGATTGACCCAGTGTGCTGGAAGTCGTCCTCCCCTTCTGCTAACATCACAAGGGATGTTTCTGAGTACAGGGTGGTACTCTGGCTGCTCACCTGTCATTCTTCCCTCTTGCCATATGACTAGCCATCTTCTCTTTCTACTGTGTAATTCTTTGATGACATCCTTTGCATCTTCTCTCCTTCAGAGTTCCTCATTGATTATACACTGCAATCAACTCACATCCACCGTGCACCTTTCTATCGCCCTCTGTGTGATTCTCATCTTTAGTTCTTCAGAGGCAATGGCCGTGGTCTTGCTGCAACACAGATAAAATGCTTGTATTGGAAAAGGTGGATCTCTGCTGTTGTGAGGAACTTGAGGGTCAGTAAAAGTCCTTTGTAATTTCCTGAAAGCAACCCAGCCCCTTCTTCTCCTCCTATTCAACTCAGATCTAGGAAAGCAGTCAAAAAAGAAAATTAAGTTAGGCATGAATTATTCTTCACGAACCTGTGCTGACTTGTGGTGATCACCACTTCCCTTGCTAAGTGTTCACAAAACAGTTTTTGAATAATTCATTCATCTCTGTTGAAGTCAAATTCACTAACCTATAGTTTTTTTTGGGGGGGGGACCACCTTATTCCTCTACAGAGAATGTAGGGAGCCAACCATGTTGCACTCAGATGAGCCATTTGGATGGCAAAAACTATGGTGCTTTAATTCAGTGTGAGGAATCTCTATGCACTGTATAAAACTGTATAAGCTCCACCCACCCAGAGTAGCAAATTAAAGGTACCCAGTCAAGGTACAGAGTCCAGCCTTGACCAGTTTCAGAGATACTAAGCATTTTCTCAGCTCAAGATTCCTTCTATTCAGGCCTTAAACTCAGTCCTTCCCATACTGATTCCCACTCCCCAAGCCCATTCCCCATGCTAATTTTTACCCTCGTCATCCAGATCTCTTTCCTTAGCCGCTCCGCTCAGTGAGAAGGCAAAATCATTTTCCCTGAGTTCTCTGGCCACAAATTTCTCAGGGTTTAGATTGCTTCTTAGGGCATCACCTTGAACACTGTTTTTTCTACACAGGACATCCTGAGTCTCCCTTTTTATTTCCAATTTGTTCTCCTCCTGCCCAGGTTTTAACTAACTTAATCCTTGTTCTCTTATTGCTCACCTTTCTCCTCTCTCCACTCACCTGGTGTACCAGCATATAGTTCGAAAAATTCACACTACTCACCTACAAAGAATGTAGCAAGTACAGCTTGTCTTTTCACTTTATTCTTAGTGTTTCTGACCCCTCCTGTTCTGATTGGTGATGGAACAAACACTGTAGAATCACATACTTACATATGTATATATTTACTTGTATACATATTTTGTGGCCACCTCATACACATATAATTGGGGAGATTGGGATCATAGAATACCAAAGCTGAAAGGGATATTAGAAATCAGTCTCTTAATTCTCTAAGTGAGGAAACTGAGGCTCAGAGAGAGGAAGTAAATTATTTAAAGTCAAATGGCTCTTAAGTGGCAGAATGGACCCTGACTCCCAGTCCAATACTCTTTCCCTTAAAATATGTCATTTGACATCTTTATAGCACATTTAAAAACCAAAAATATTCACAGTCTCTTAGCTTTGATAATTTGTAATATAAATGTCATGGAGGGACCAGTTGGTTCCAGAGCAGTGGTAGCTGGGGACTTTTTACTAGGGTTCCTACCCATGTAATGCAAGTTATTACAAACTAGAATTGAGTTCCTTAAATGATATAGAGTCTCATTCATTTGTGTATTCACTGAACACTTATTAAATTGATAAATTAGGGATTTTTTTTATTTTTCAGACCTCAAGGGGACTAAAATGTTATCTAGTCCAACTTATTCTTTTTATAGAAGAGGAAATTGAGGCTCAGAGAGGGAAAGGGACTTTGTTTTGTTCATATTTGCTACTTGGCTCTTATTCTGCTTACAGAGAGCACAGGAACAATCAGTAAGGCCTTCAGGGCAGGGATTCTTCTGGAGAATCCCTGTCCCCATTCTCTGCGAACATTAGGCAGGGGATGCCTTGGCATGACTTGGGCTAAATTAAAGCACTGGGTCCCATGTAGCTCTTTGGGGTTCCAAGTCTGAATTAGCACCAAAATCATCTGGAGTTTCCCAGATGGATAGCACTCTCCCTATAACCGGGCCTTTGTGGTCTGAAAATGTGATGTTTTAATGATCCATTTTTATAGGCTACAGTTGGGTTTGCTGTAAAAAGCAGTCCCTCAGCATCCCAATCTGGGAGCCATGCAAATACTATTTATGTTAATTGCTTCCCTGCCCCCTTCTTTCTCCCTTGAAAGAGATTCTTCCAAAGGCATCTAGCCCAGGATGCTTCGATATTACGACTTTGATGTTGCTATAGCTCTGTCTTGAGCCTTCTTCTCTCCTCTATCTCTGCACTCTCTTTTGGTGATCTCATTAGTTCCCGTGGGTTCAATTACTGTCTCTATACAGATAACTCCCAGATCTATACATATATATCTAGCCCTAGTCTCTCTGCTGACCTCCGGTCCTGCATCACCAACTGCCTATTGGACATTTCGAACTGAATGGCCCATGGGCATCTCAAATTCGACACATCCAAAACAGAACTTCTGGCTTCGCCTCTCTGAAGCTCATGGAGTCAGAAAAGGTCAGGGAACAGTTAGTTGGTGAACAGCTAGTGAATCCAGTTTAGCTAGAATGCAGAGTTTAAGTGAAGTAGAACGAAATAAAATTGGAAAGATAGGTTGAAGTCAGATTATGAAGGGCCTTAAATGCCAGGTTAAAGAATGCATATTTTATCTTAGAGGCAAAAAGGAGTCACTGAGGTTTTTGAGCAAGGGGTTAATGTGGTCAGTCCTGTTTTAGGAAGGTCATTTTGGCAGACTATGAAAGAGAAGGAAGAGACTGAAGGCATGGAGACCAGTTAGGAGATTATTATAATAGTCTAGACAAGAATTGATGAGGTGAGTGTGTGAGTGAAGATGAGGGGACAGATGTGAGAGGTAATGAGGGTTATAACTAGTATGGCAGATACATAAGGAAGGAGTAGGGGAAAGATGTGAGAGAGATTATGGAAGCAGACAATAGGATCTGACAATTAATTGGATTAAGGAGTGAGGAAGAGGGAAGAAGACTGAGTTGCTGAGCCTAAATGACTGAGTAAGATAGTTCTATCAACAGAAATGCCCACGTTAGGAGGAGGGCAGGTTTGGCTTAGGTGAAAGAGAAAGAAAGAAGAATTCAGTTTTGGACATGTTAAATCTGAAACCATGCAGGCAGAGATGTCCAACAAGCAATTGGAAATGTAGGCCTGGAGATTAGAGGTTGTTAAGGAGCAGGGCCATTACCAGGGAACCAAGAGGTCAAACCAGTAAGAAGGGGAAGACTACCAAACACACCCAATGCCCATAGCCACAGAATCAAGGGGGAAAGTTGGGAATTAGAACTGACCACTAACTCTCACAGAGAAGGTCTATATCAGTGGTGCAGAAGGATAGAAATGTGACGTTAGTTCAGAGTGCTACTGTTGTGAGAAGACCTTGATCCCAGCTCTGCTGCTTTCTTACTGTGAGACTTTAGGGAAGGTATTTCCCCTGTCTGGGCCTCAGTTTTTTACTCTGTAAAAATAAAAGTGTTGAATTATGTGATTTCTAAGGCCCCTTCTAGCTCCAAATTCTATGATCCAATGGACTAAAGACCCTTGTGGGTACTTAGCTCTAAGGGTGGGCCTGTGACCAGACCCATTTTTTGAAGGGGGTAGTTCAGCCCTATTTCTTGTTCTTATTCTTGTTCTTGTTCTTGTTCTTCTTCTTGTTCTTCTTCTTCTTGTTCTTCTTCTTCTTGTTCTTCTTGTTCTTCTTCCTCCTATCTCACATAGGCCAGAAGTGCAACAACAGTCACTCACAGGCCCAGTACAAGTAGTCATTGGCATAAGAGCTTTGACCTGCCCTGTCAGAGGGACCTAGGTTACTTTATCCTTCTTTGGACAGCTTGGTGCCCCTTTGCTCCCTGGGGCTCACCAAATTGGTACCAGATTTCATAACAGTGCCCAATTGGCTTAGCGGTACCCATTGCAGCTCAGAACTCCTGAGTTCAAGTGATCTGCCATCCTCAGTCTGTCCAGTAATAGAAATTATATCCATCCTTTCCTTGCTTTTTAAAGAATCCTAGAATAAATTTTCGTGGTCCACCAGATACTAGAATTTAGAGTTTGAAGGTGCCATAAAGGCATCTAGTCCAACCCTTTCAATTTGTCATAGGATAATAGCTTTAGAGCAGGAAGGGAACTTTGAGGCCCTTGAGTCCAATTTCCTCATTTTACAGATGAGGAAACTGAGACTTGGAGAGGGGAATTAACTTCACCAAGATTACAAGGGTAGTAAATATCAGAGCCAATATTTGAACTCTGATCCTCAGAATCCAAAGCCAATGCTGTTCCACTGCAATGCACAAGGTAAAGTATCCTTCTACTTTTCTCTCCATTTCTGAGAAATTGAGAAGAAACCATTTCTCTCTTTCACATCCTCCTGCTCTTCTCCTTTCTCCCACCCCCATCACATTGATCCCTTTCTGGAATCCCTAGGCCAGAGTCCAGAAACCAGAACGTTTGCTGCTTCTGCTCCCTTTCAGAAGCTCCTGCCCAACAGCAAAGCCAAGAGAACAACAGACGCAGAAAATGCTCTCCTCTTTGCTAATAGATGCAAAGTGATGGAAAACAATTTTGCCAACTCGGCAGCTCGAATTACCATCAGGCTCTCAGAGGAATAGTGTCAATTTGTAGCTCTTATTACAGGGTAATGCTATTTCCTTAAAAGTTTGCATGTGCATTTTAATGAATTCATAAAACTTGAACTGTAAAAGCCCCATGGGGGGGAACCTGGCAGCTCTTTAATTCCGCATTAAAGCTGAGCTGATGTCAATTGAATTGATTTTGGTGCATCGAGCTGGCATCTGGGAGCAGGAACCAGAGCTCTTGCCCTTCACCTTGTGAAAGCCACTCTGGACAAGTCTAGTGATCAGGTGAAAGTCTGTGATGGATCCCATGTGACCTCAAGCAAGTCATTCTATCTCTCTGAGGCTCAGTTTCCTCATCTGTAAAATGAAGAATTTGGGGGAGATGATCTCAGAGGTCTCTTGAAGCTCTGAATGATGGCTGGAAAAGGGAAAGAAAAAACCCAAGGGTATCCTATAGAAAGCTTTTCCTGGTCAGTGTTCAAAGGCTGATAGAAGTTTTTCCTTGGCAATCTTTGAATAAGCATGCCAAGGAGTTTCAGGGTGTATCATGAAGACACCTGTGTCACCCTTCCCCCAAAATGGGGCATTGAGCTCCATTGCAAAAGATCACATGGTTCTTTCTGCATCTGATATCATTAGGACTCAGATTCCCAATTACATGAACTCTCATTTGAGGTCTTAGACTTCAGATAGTAGAGGTCCCACACATAGACCATGTAAGATGCATCTAGTCATGCCATATAAGCAGCTAATTGTCTTCTATGAAGTATGACAGCCATGATGACAACCTATAACAACAAGAGGGAAAGGAAGGAAAACCTTGAAGTCACAAAGCCAAGTAGCCATAAGCCCCAATGGAGACCTACCTATTGCATACTTCCCTACTCTTTCTCATACCCTACCATGATTATTGCAAAGGATGAGCTAGTTCTAGCCTAAGGTATGCCAGTCTTGATGGCAGTATAGAGTTGGAGTAACAACCTGCCGCTTCCCTCCTGGGGATGATTGGAGCCCTTGTTGCTTAGGGTACAAATCCCCAGCTGATATTTTCCCCTTTCACTAAGAAGCTTGGCCTAGTTTTCTAATTAAGGCCTGGCTACTTAGAGAAAGAACACTCCACAAGGTGGCAGCTATTGGGAGATAGAGGAATATGTGTGTGTAGGGGGTGTAAGGGGTGATCAGGTAGATGCGGCCACCTCGACCTTTAGGAGCATGAGGAGTCATCATGAATTGAGGCCTTTTAAGGACAATTTGTGTTAGAAGAAGTGGTGATTTGGGGGCTCCTACTGAAAGGGGGCCTTTCTCAAGACTGGGAGAACCAACCAACCTACCAAATAGTCACTAAATGTTTAGTGAATGCTGACAACGTGGCATAGAAGAAAAATCCCTGGATTTGGGGTGAGAGGACCTGGGTTCAAATCCTATCTGTGCTACTTACTTGGAAAAGTCATTTAACTCCTCTGGGCCTCAGTTTCTTTATCTGTAAAATAAGAGGGATGGACTAGATGTTCTCTAATGTTTCTTCCAGCTCAAAAGTCTAAACTCTTATTGCATGCCCATACCAACTCTAGGCATACTGAGAGAAATAAGAAAAGGTGAAGAGAGGGGTCCTGTTCTCAAAGAGTTCACAATCTGGATACTGAGAAAGAATGAAGTCACATGAACCATTTAGACTAAAAGTAATTGAATGTGACATTAATACAGATATTAAGGGATGTAGGAGATGAAAGAAGTAGGATTTCTTGACCTTGCTGTTATAGAAATGATCAACTCTTGGTCAGGGTCAGAGGACACCTAAAGATAGGCATAAAATACATATTTGCCTTGATTCTTAAGAATCATATCAAGAGAGCTTTAAACTGAAACTCAAGGAGGAAAGGAAAAAATTTATCTATATGCAGAGAATATTAGGTTTACTATAGAAAGAATATTATCAATGAACATAACCCGTAAGTCGCAGGACACCATATCCAAAAAGAAGTCAGCAATAAAAATTGGAGTTTAGATATCTATTTATGAATGCACAAAGTAGGGGCATTGAGCAAGATGAGCAATCCAAAGGATGAGGAGACAAAATTGACATAGTTATCACTAAGATGTGACAGAATGGATCTCATGATTACAATAGGACTCTAATCACCTTATTCAAAAGGAACACAATAGACGAAAGGAGTAATACAGTAGCACTGTATATTGAAATAATATACTAATCCGAGAAAATTCAGAAAACGAGGGAGGGAACTGGTGAAGAGTACTTGGTTAAGAATTAACAAAAGTGGAAAAAAGTTGATAATCTTGATTGTGCTTCAGACCACCTAGACAGAAGGAGGAACTAGATAAGACGTTTGGGACACACATCACAAAATAAGATATGGTATTGACGGAAGCTGTCAGTAAACAGAATATTTGATGGCGCACTCTCTCTCTGACAAAAGCAGTGTAGCCTTGGACTGCAAGTATAGTCCTGTAGGCTACCGTGTAGCCTTATAACTGGAACTTGTTTTAATGAATAATTTCTTCCTTGAAATGATGAAGGAAGTGATACAAGTAAGTATTATTCCAGACCTGATTCTGACAAACACTTAGATTTTAGAAGAGCGTATTTCAAAAGGCTCATAGAATGAATAGCTAGAATATCATGGAATAAAACTTTATAGGGGAAGTCAGACCAGGAGGGTTAGAAAGCTCTCAAGAACGAAATTCTGAAGACACAAAAGAGAAGTAACTATGAGAGGGTGAAAAGGGAGTGTCATCTGTAGAGACAGATATGGATGCACATCCCCCAATTTATCTATAAAAAACACATGTACCAAAAATGGAAGCAAAGATAGACAAAGGAAGAGTAATACAAAAGCATTGTATGTTCCTATAAGATTATTTCAGGAGCCCTAAGGTTCAAAAAGAGCTGAGGCTGGTAATCAAAACTAAGGACAACCAAAAAGAAATTTGTTTTAATTTTTAGGTATGTTGGAGAAAAGAAGAAGATCAAAGAAGGACTGAGCTAACTGAATTGTTCACTATAGCTTTGGATGTAGGCTAGACATTTGAATTCAATTAAATTAAAGTCGAAAAGCTTTTCATAAATACTCTATTCCAGGCACTGGAGATACAAAGAAAAGATTTAAAATAGATCTTGTCCTCAAGGTGTTTACCCTTTGCTGGGAGGGAAACAATACATACACAGATAGTCAATATGACACATGTAGAAAGTAATTTCAAGGGAAGGGGAAGAAATAACAACTGGGGGAACCATGATAGGTTTCATATAGGAGTGACATTTGAACTGAGCATTGAAAGAG
Organism: Vombatus ursinus; assembly: GCF_900497805.2. NCBI lineage: Eukaryota > Metazoa > Chordata > Mammalia > Diprotodontia > Vombatidae > Vombatus > Vombatus ursinus. Next base: position 40,926,909 of record NW_020954551.1, read on the forward strand.
GCTAGGGATGGCAGGAAGTGAAGGGGAGAAGGGATGCATTCTAGGAACCAGAGGCAGCTTGTGTGAAGTCACATAGCAAAAAGGTAGAATGTTGCATATGTGCAATGGTAAGTAGGTCAGGTTTGTTGGAATATAGAGTGTAGGAAGGAATAATGTGAAATAACTCCAGAAAGATAGATTGGAGCCATAGCTTTAAATGTTAAACAAAGGAGTTTTTATATCTTCCTGAATGCAGTAGGGAATCTAGTTCTTCAGCAAGAAAATGACGTGATCAACTTAGTGTTTTAGGAATATCAGTTTGGCAGAAGTGATGGATTAGAGAACAAGCCAGAAAACCAAGTAGGAACTTAGAATGGCAGCCTGCATGAGAGATAATGAAGGCCTGAACCCTAGGGTGGTGGTCATGCAAGTGGAGATTAAGTGGATTCAGAACAGGTTGAATAACCAGACAAGAGCACTCAGTAATGATTCACTGTCAATCTGGAAGGAGGTCTCTCATGGAGTGTCCTTATCTGTGTCTGGCCCTGTGTTGCTCAACACGCTTTTATTAATGGCATATAAAGGTACAGTTTAGCATGGTTTTCAAATTTGTAGATGGCACAAAGCTAGGGCACATTGTTAGCAAAGTGAAAGACCAAGTCAGGGTCTAGAAAGATTCTGATAGGATGAATGTTGGACCAAATGTAGAAGATGTGACTTAGTTGAGATAAATGTAAAGTCTTATACCTGGATTCAAAAGACAAATTTCAAAAGGGCAAGACGGGAGAAGATTAGGTAGTTCATCAGAAAAAAAATTCATAGGTTATATGAACTTCAAGTTCAATATGAGTTAACAATGCAATATGGTAGCCCAAGAATCTAGCATGATCTTGGCCTGCACATTGCATTTAGTTCTGGTTCATCCATTTTAGGAAGTCCATTGGTAAGCTGAGGGAATACCAAAAGAAAGCAACCTGGATATTGAAGGATTTTAAGTTCATGCCACATGAGAACTGGCTTACAGATTGGAAAATGATCAGCCTGGTGATCATAAGACTTAAGGGGGATATGAATGAATGAATAAATATCTATTAAATACTTATGTGCCAAGCACAGTGCTAAGTACTGAGTTTACAAATAGAAAAGTGAGATTCTGTCCTCAAGGAGCTCAAAAATTCTAATGAGAGAGGCAATACATATGGAAGATTTCCACTGTAAGACAGATAGAAACATGCCATGGTCCTTAGGGAACAGCAGCAAAGCAGATGGTCTTGTCTCTTTTTTGATGTCATTTCCACTGATAAAATCAAATCCATTTCAGATATAAGACCATTTAACAGTGGTCCGGGGAATGCTGCCACTCACAGGGTTCTTATGTTTATCTTCCTGTTGGTTCTTGGCCATGGAGGACAGAACCAAAAACAATGGGTAGACGACATGGAGACAGACTTAGGCTTGATGCAAGAAAAAGCTTCCTAACAATAAGAGTTATCCAACCTGAAATAGGCTGTCTTATGAGACAGTGGGCACAACTAGCCCTTGCAAGAAGTTTCTCTGACTCCAAGCACAACATTCTAGCCAGTCCTCCATTGCTGACTCTTTGTGGCCTACCTCTGGAGTCAGATGTGCTGAGTCATCTTTTGGATCTACCTTTCAATAGACAGATTCCTTTGGCAGCTCCATTGTTCTATTTAAGTAACTTCCCTTTGTCTTCCTTGACAGAGTCGCTTGTGTTTATGTCTTCCAAATTTCCTTCTCAAGAATCTATTATTTCTCTTTTGCTGATTTCCATGGATTCTTTTAAGCCACAGGATCTTACTTCCTTCTTTGTACTCTGAAAGCTATTCTCTCAAAATCTGGGTTGCACATAAGATTATGCAAGGCTCTTATCTTCTATCATCAATTTTAAGACGAATGGCCACTTTCTCCCAAGATTCTGATCATTTCTATTTCAGCAACCACTTACTTTTTGTTGGTCAGTCAGGTTCAAAATACCGGTTGCCCTTGTTGCTGCCACCTTCTTTATTTTCCCAACAATGATTTAATATTTTATTTTCACCCCAATTATATGTAAAAACAATTTTTAACGTCCATTTTTCTAAAATTTGGAGCTCCAAATTGACTCCCTCCCTCCTTCCCCTCCCTACTTCATTGAGAAGGCAAGCAATTTGATATAGGTTCTACATGCTCCACCTTCTTTAGAAGAATGAAATGCTCCTTTAGCTATGCCAATAATATATTAGTTGTTCTGTTTTTGGCAAAGAGAGAGTACCAATAGTTATTTGGAAAATCGAAGCCTCCCATTACTTCAATATCATGTTACTACTTTTTGTTATTTATTGCCCAAACTATTCATTAAATTCCTCCTTCTGTCCAGGTGGTCTGTAGTATACCAATATAACAATTTCATTTCTCTTTCTACTTTCATTGATCCTTACCCAAGTGTTCTTCATCAGATATCCCTATATCTGCTTTCTGAATTTACCCACATAAGTACATTATACACACACACACACATACACACATTATATATGAGTACATTAATATACAATGTTATTTTACTATCTTTACTATTTTACCATAGGCAGTTAGATGACACAATGGATGGTGCTGGACATGGTGTCAGGGAGACCTGGGTTGACATTCAACCTCTGACATTTCCTAGTTGTGTGACCCTAGACAAGTCACTTAACCCCTCTTAAGCTCAAGTCACTCATCTGTAAAACAGGAATAATAATAGCCCCTACCTCCCTGAGTGGTTGTGAGAGTCAAATGAGAAAACGTATATAAAGTGCTTTGCAAACCTTGAAGCAATATATAAATGCTAGTTATTGTTATTACTAGTCATTTTTAATAAGGTATATTTTTTCATAGTGATGTCTCAGTCATAAATCCTATCCCACTGAGTTTTAGTAATACCTTTGTGCCCAAATTTATTTCCTTGGACTCCACCCCTGTAGCCGCTTTGTACAATGATAACTAAGCTTTTGCTTTATGCCCAAGAACCAGGACTCCACTTCACTTCCCCACTGTCAGCTCCAAACCAATTGCCTCCACTCCAGCTGTCATCCCTACCTCCTCACTACAGTCACCTTGGCCTTCTGTTCCTGGACCACTTTGAGCTCTGATAGGTGAGCTTTCACCTTGAAACCAGGCCTCCACTTAATTTCCAGGCTACCACCTTTTCAGTTCATATTTATGTATTGATTTACCTCATTAGAATATAAACTTCCTGAGAGCAGAGACTTATATGTGTATCCCTAGTGCTTATCTTAGTGCCTGGCACATAGTAAGCACTTGATACATGCTTTACCCATCTCTCTATTCTTGACTTTGATCCCTAGTTCCAAGATTTATTAGATCCATAATTAATGACCTATTTACTTCTCATTCTTTTCACATTAATGTGTAACCTGGGGCTCACACCCATTTGCATGAGACCCTCCTCATTGGTGGAGAATGATTACTTTATGCTCTGGGCTGACATTAGGGGTAGAGTTGGGGATAGAGCTTGTGAGATGAGATATCCTAGTCTTCTGGCTTCTGGCTTCATGGAGAGGCCCTTGGACAAAGAAAAAGAAAAAAGAGAAAAAACTGGTCAATAATGTTCCTTTCCCCAGGTTTCCACATTAGAGACTTCAGGGAATTTCTCCTTGGGTAAGATCAGGGAATCTCTCTTGTGATTGAGCTGAGATATCTCACTACCAGTGGGAAAGCTCATTCACTCTGTGTCTGGTATATTCTCAACTGTATTATTTCTCTGATTTCTATTTCTTATTCATATGTGTGATGGTCTTTTTGTAACTGGCATTTGATGAGAAAGGAGTCAAGATTTTAAGATATCGTTAGGTACACTCCCAGGTGGCACAATGGATAAAGTGCTGCACCTGGAATCATGAAGGTCTGAATTTGAAACTGTCCTTAGAAATGCACTAGCTCTGTATGCTTCAGTTCCCTCATCTGTAGAATGGAGATAATAATATGCTCCTACTTCCCAGTATTGTTGTAAGGATAAAATGAAATATTTGTAAAGTACTTTGCAAACCTTAAAGCTATTACTATTATTATTATTCCCCATAAAAGTATAGAGACTATGAGCATAGTTTAAACCTAAAAATTATTCCCCCTAAACTAGCATTATTTAGGGGAGAAGAAAGATATAATTCTAGCCCATACCTTCTCTCTGAGGAGACCACAGTACCCAGCTTTGTGACCCCAATCTCCTGTTCCCCTCTTGGCAGAAATTAAAATCTCTCTTGGAGAAGAGTGGGTAAAAGAGACTCCAGAGATATATCTAGATACACCTCCCTGGAACTACATCTAGACAAAGTCATTTGGACACACACAAACTACATGAGCACAACACGTGCACATAGATAAACATATAGTTTACCTATGTGTATATAGAAGGGGGAAAAGAGAGAAAGAGAGCGAGGAAGAAGAGAAAGAGACAGACAGAAAGAGAGGAGGAGGTAGAGAGGAAAAAGAGAGAGACAGGAGAGAGGCAGATAAAGAAGGAGAGAGGGGGACAGAGACAGAGAGAGGAAAAGAGAGCAAGGAAGAAGGGGGGGAGGGAGAGGAAGAGAGAGAGAGAGAGATAGAAAGAGAAAGAGAGAGCGAGAGAGAAAGAGAAAGAAAGACAGAAAGCGAAAGAGACAGAGAGAGAGAGAGAGAGAGAGAGAGAGAGAGAGAGAGAGAGAGCCGAGGACATGGGTTTTATTGCTGGCTCTGCTCTCGGAGAGTTATTGGACTTCTTTATTGATATTCTTTCTACCTTCTTACTGTTCTCTGCGGTGTCTAGCTTGAGCAGTTTCTCTCTCCTCTTTCAGTTTTAGTTTAAAGCTCTCTTGATCGGATTCTTAAGACTTGAGGCAAAGATTTCTTTAACCATCCTTCATTAAGTGCACTCTATCTCTAACCAAGAGTCTATCATTACGTTTTCAAGCTGAGGTCCAGCTATCCAAATCTTGATCTCAGGTACCATCTTCTTAATGAGCTTCTCATTTCCCAAATCTCTCTTTCTCTTCTGCAGACCTGCTTGCCTCCTGACCCACTGAGTCAATAGTAGGCACAGCCATTGCTCCTTGGTTCAGCAACTCCCCTCCTTTGAAGTTCACTCCATCAGTCTCTATCAGTTGGTCTGGATCCCTTTTTTTTATAATCAGCTTTCAAGTCACTCTCCTTCCTTTTTTCAAGGATTTTAGAAACTGGCTTACAGTCTTCTCATCCACTCCAACCCCTACTCTTATACTGAGGGATTTTAAAACATATGTTGATGTTCCTTAGAACACCATAGCCCACAGTTTATCAATTTGCTCAGTTCCCATAACCTACATTTTCACTACAATTCAGTCTATACACAAAGATCTCCACAAAAGGATCTTAGATTTCACAATCACACATAACTGAACTACTTTTATGATCTTAAATTCTAAAATTCCTCCCCCTAATCATAACTTCCTGCCTTTTCATCTTTCCTCCTGCCTCCCTTCTTCTAAACTTGTGCTTTTTAAAAAAATAAATTTTATTAATGACTTTTGTTTTTACATCACCTTGATCTCTCACTGTATCCTTCCCTTTCTCCCTCCCAGACAGCCATGTTTTATAACAAATATTTTTTACAAAGAAAGAGGAATAAAACAAAAAATCAGTAAAACCAATCAAAAAAAATCTGGCATTATATGCAGTCCAATACCTATGGACCCTGAACTCTGCAAAGGAGTAGGGGGAGGTATACTCTTTGTTGGGGCTAAGCTTCCTCTTTATAATTTCACATTGTTCATAAGTCTGTTCTTTCTAGTCACTATGACCTCCATTCTCTCCTGCCCTTCCTATTCTAGCAATCCATCCCCTATGCTCAGGCCTGCTCCCTTGGGAGCCTTGGTTCTTAGATCCAACATGGCAGTCATCTTTGCCTCTTCCATCTCATTCATTCCCTATATCTAATCTGTTGCCGAATCTTGTTGACCCTATCTCAACATGATCCACTCCCTTCTCTCCACTTACCTAGGATGGTCATTTTTATCCCTTTACATTGTCTAATACACAGTAGGTGCTGTGTGACTTCAATTGAAGTGAAGATCTAATTATTAGCATCTTTGTTCTCCTACCTGCCCCTGCTCTACTCTTTCTGCCATGCAAGTGGCAGACACCACCTCTAATATCTGCTACCGGTTCAATTACACTCTGTCATCTATTCTTGAAGCTCGTGCTCTCTGGTCCTAGCAAGTTCCTAACTTGCCAAATTCCAGCTCTACTTTACCCCTCCCCACTTCCTCCCTTCTGTGCTACTGCTCAAGTGCTGCTAAATGCAGCTGTCAAAAGTCACACAGCCTCTGTCCACTGCAAATGTATGTTATCTAATCTCAACTAGGCCTTCCCTGCTGCACATCAATCCTTTTATCCTTCCCTGATTGACTATCATACTCTTCATAGCAGCTGTTCCAAACCTTCTCTTTTCAAGCCTCCTATATTATCTCCTTCCCTCTTCCTCTCAGCAAAAGCCCTCCTACTTTACTAAGAAAATAGAAGCCATATGTTGTGTGCTCCTTCTCCTCTGTTCTATGCCTCAGACCCCTCTGCATCATCATTCATATCTCTTTCTTTACTCCAATCTCTGTAGGCAGGTGTATCTCTTCTTGATAAATCTAACTCCACTACATTCTCTCTCTCCCTCTCTCTATCTGTGTGTGTGTGTGTGTGTGTGTGTGTGTGTGTGTGTGTGTCTGTTTTGAGCAGACCATGCTTCCAGTGATCATAGTTCTCAAACTAGGAATCATCCATGATTTTCCCCTCTCCTTCACTTGTCAGATCCAACTCATCATTGATGCTAACTTCACAACATCTCCCATACCCGTGCATTCCCTCCTCTCCATTTAGATAACTGCTATCCCAGTTCATATCCCAATTACCTCTCCACTGGACTATTGACCTATCCTCCTAATTAATCTTCCAGGAACTCCCCTCTCTAACCCATCTTCCACACCACCATGACATTCATATTTCTAAGAAAAAGGACTGATCACCTATCCAAATACCTTAGATGACTCTCCATTTCTTCCAGGATAAAATCCAAACTCCTCAACCTGATGCTTAATGTCCTCCACCCCCTGACTTCCCTCTTTTATGTTGCTCCCCTTCATGAACTTGGTGAGCCAATCAAGCTAGCTTCCTGACTATTCCCTGAACTTGTCTTCCTGTCTCTAGTCTCTGTGTCTTTGCAGCCTGTGCTTTATGCCTAGAATACTTTCCTTCCTTATCTCCACATCTTGGAGTTCCTGGTTTCTTTCAAGGCTCAGCTTAGGTGCTGCTTCCGATGAGAAACCTTTGCTGAGATTCCTTAACTCCATAGTGCTGTGTCTCTGTCATCAAACTATAATGCATTTACTTACTTGTATCCATATTGTACCCACCTACCTATCCCTCTTAGAACGTAAGCTCTGTGAGTTCAGGGGCTTCATTGTTTTGTCTTTGTATCCCCTGCACTCTACCACCTGGTACCTAGGACAGTGACCAGCCCAGTACCTTCCTTGCAATAGTAGTTCTCTGTTGAATTGTTGCTTTTGAATTGAAGCAGAGATCAGCCATTTGACACCTCCTTCTACCTCTTCTGCCCTTTTTTCTGCTAATTAGAATTCAGATGCCACCTCCCATCTCTACCAGCAAAACTGGGACTTAAATCTTGGACTCTCTGACTCAAAGTCTATCACACTGATTCAGTTGAGAGGAACTAGATTGCAGAGGGCCTTGAATGGCAGACAGGGGGTTGAACTTGAGACCAGTTAGCAAATATAACACTTTTCTGTCTATGAAAAGCCTACTTACTTGTCCTTAGGGATCCCACTCAAGTCCAGTCACCTCCAGGAAGTCTCTCTCTGACTTCCCACAGTCCAAACAGATCTCTACTGGAGGCTTCTAGGCAGAGAGAACAATGTAGGGGGACTAACAACCACACTTCTTGGGATGCTTTCTGAGAACTTCCCCAAGCCTGGTGTCTGTTACAGGTCATAGAACACTTTAGACTTTTGTTTAAAAAGATTTTATTGATCGTTTTTGTTTTTAGGTCAAATTCATTTCTATATATCTCCCTATACTTTCCCATACACTGTCAGACATCTCTTGTAACAATTTTTTTATAAAAGTAGTTTAGCAAAAACCAATCAATATATCAATGAAGTCTGACCACGTATGCAATATTCCACATCCGTGATTCCCCACATCTGAAAAAAAATGGAAGAAGCTACATTTTCTAATGTTTTCTCCAGGACCAAGCTCCTTAGTCATTACATTTACACAGTGTACAATTTTGTGGGATTTTTGTTCTTTCCATTTACATTGTAGTCATTGAATATACTGTTTTCTTGATTCTGTTTACCTCACTCTATACCCATTGACATAAGTCTTCCCAGTGCTTTTCTGAATTCTTGTTGAAGGGAGAATGATGAGCAGGTCCTCCTGGTCATACCCATCCCTCCAAGCAAGATAGGATGATAGACTTTAAACTGGTCAATTCTAGCAATGGAAAAAGTAGTAGCTGTTGAGACAGAGGACCAAGCCCACCTGTGTGATCTTGTACAAATCTCCTCTCCTCTCAGGGCTTTATTTTTCTTATCCCTAATCCACCAATTCCAACCCCCAACCCAACTCCAGTTTTCTACCTTTTGCTCTGTAGACAACAGTCAAATCAATACTACATTGCTTCTGGAAAGGGTATAACAATTGACTGCCCTATGGTTCCAACCACCATCCCTCATGAATTCCCAGAGTAAAACTCCATTCCTTGGCCACTACTGCCCTATCTGTGTTGTCTCTCACTATCATAATCTAAGATCTTTAAGTGCAGGAACTGTCTCATTTTTGTCTTTGGATACCAGCGCCTAGAAAAGTGTCAGGCAGATAGATTGGTTCTTATAAATGCTTTTTCATTCATTCACTCATTCATCCATCTATGTAGCTATCCTTCCATCTATAGAATGCATAAGATAATGTCTCATATTCTTTTCAGTGCTAAATGCTAAAACTCTGAAGGATTTATGTGCCCATCCTTCCCCTACCCTGAACCCTGAAGAAAGGAACCACAGAATCATAGAATTTCAGCATTGAGTGAGACCTCAGTGATTATCTAGTCTAACTCATACCTGAAGAAAATTACCCTCTACAACACACCTGACAAATAGTGGCTCATCCTTTGCTTAGAGACCTCCTATGGCAGTCCATTCCATTTTGGAGTAGTTCTAATTGTGAGGAAGTGTTTTCCTGACATTATGATGAATTTTTGGTAACTTCCATGCATTGCTCCTGGTTCTCCTCCCTGGTGCCAATCAGAACAAGAGTAATTCCTCATTGACTGGAAGCTGGAAAGGATCTTAGAAGTCATCAAGTCCAATCATCTCATCTTACAGATGAGGAAAACAGAGAGATTAAGTGTCTTGATCAGGGTCACACAACTATTAAGTGTCTGGGGTGGGATTCGAATTCATGACTTCCTGAAGTCCAGCGCTCTATCCACTATTTCATGCTGCCAATCAATGACAGTCCTTCAAATACTTGGAGACAACTAATGTATTCCCTCCTGCATCTTCTTTTCTCCAAGCTAAACATTCTGAGTTCTGTCAAGTGATTCTCATAAGTCAGGGTCTTGAGACTCTGCATCAGCCCATAAGGGAACTGAGAACCCAAGAAAGGGTGATGCTTAAGGTCACACAGGTAGTGAATGTCAGAGGTAAGATTTGAACTCAAGTCTTCCGATTCTGAGATAGGGCTCTTCCCACTGTACCACGTTGCCTTCTAGTGTATTTGCTTTATCGTCCAGTTTTGTGTTATCTGTAGATTTGTTAAGTATGCCATCTATGCTTTTAACACTAGGCTTCAACAGAGGCACATTAGGACTTCAGAGCTGCTCCCAGATAATATATTCCCCTGTACATGCTCTCTAATCCAATTATACTGGTCCCTTTGCTTTAACTTGTACAAGACACTTTATCTCCCAACTCCATGCATTTTTTTCATAGTTTTTTCCCATTCCTGAAGTTATCTTCCTCTTTGTTTTTGCCTCCTGGCTTTCCCTTCTTCCTTCAAGTCTCAGCTAAAATCCTACTTTTTGCAAAAATACTTTCCCAGACCCCCTTAGTGCTAGTGCCTTTCCTTTGGGATTATCTTCAATTTATCCTGCCCATATCTTGTTTGTACATAGTTGTTTTCATGTTGTCTCCCTAATCAGACTGTGAGTGTCTCAAGAGCTGGGACCATCTTCTGCTTTTCTTTGTATTCCTGGTGCTTAGCACAGTGTACAGAGTAAGTTTTTAATAAATGCTTGTTTACTTGACTTGACTCGGACAATCATTCCCTGATGTTTCTTTTTACCCATTTAGAAGGAAAAGGGTCTTTTTCTCATGAGGTAAAGAGATACTGTAGAAAGGACTTATGCAGTATGGAAGAGGTTCAACTAGATGCCTTCTGAGAACTCTTTTAATGCTAAGATTCTGGGATTCTCTGGCTCTAAGATTTTCTGATTCTACAATTCTCTGATGAATGATGATGATAACAGCTCTGATGTACAATAGCTCCTTTTACAGTTTACAAAGAATATTTTTTACAATAACCTTTTGGGCCAGAATTACTAATATCTCCATTATACACATAAAGAAATGGAGGGCCAGAGAAGTTGGGACTTGTTCAAGGTCACATAGCTAGTGAGTGGCAGAGACAGTGTCTGAGCCCAGGTCTTTTGACTCAGAGTATAATACCATCCTATGTTAGACTTTTTTTGTTACATAGAGTTATGTTTCATTCATGATTTGATCCACAGTACCTGTGAATCCATACATTATGTATGGATCATAGATTTAGAGCTACAGGGGGCCTCAGCGATCTTTTCCAACCCACTCATTAATAGAGGAGGAAACTGAGTCTCAGAGGGATTGTCATACATTAGGAACTCTGAGAGGTAAGGTTTTAACCCTAGTCTTCTTGACTTAGTCCACAATGCCAAGTTTTTTGCTGTCTATTTGTTCCTCTGATCTGTTTAAGCCTCAGATTTCTGAAACTTTCTCCACTAAAATTAACCTCCTAGAACACCATGTTTTCAGAAGCCACATCCTTGCTCGGTACAGTTAATATTCAGAGTTAATCCCCATTTCTGTCTGTTGGCACTAGGCTTTTGCGTTTCCTTGGAAACAAGTAGCTCTTTCTCATTCCCCATTACCTTGATCTAGACTACTCTGAGAACATTCCCTAGACTTGTAAAAGTAGGAAAGGTCAGGTGAGGGCCATAAAGACCCCCATAGATTGCAGATTATATATAGATCATAGATTAGAAGGGATTTTAGAGAGTTTAGAGTTGGGGAGAAGCTTAAAGGTCATGTAAATCAACCTCATTTTTTACAGGTAAGAGAACTAAGGTCTAGAGATGATATGATTTATTCAGTTCTTCTGACTGTAAATCCAATGATAAATCCAGGCAGTGCATCCGGAGCAGAGCTAGACAAGCCCCTTCCTGTCCCACAAATCTCCTCACAACTTGTTTGTCAGCTCTCCTAAAATTTGAAGGTAGCAACCTTGTCCCCTTAGTAGGCATTGCACTGGACAGCCTTGTGACTATGGTTCATACTGCTAGCACTTGATAAATGTTTATCGTTTGCATGTCAAGGTATAACTCCTGATTGGCTAAGAGAATGCTGAGTGATAATTCTACATAAGGAAAGAAGGAATTTCTTGATGTTAATGGAAGGTCTTTGAGAGAAGCAGTCATGAGAGGCAAGCATGAATTTAAAAAAAAAAATTTTTTTTTTTAGTTTTCAACTTTCACTTCCATAAGATTTTGAGTTCCAAATTTTCTCCCCATCTCTCCCCTCCCTCTACCCCAAGATGGCATGCAATTTGATATAGGCTCTACATAAACATTTATATTGAACCTATTTTCATATTAGTCATGTTGTAAAGAAGAACTAGAACCAATGGGAAAAACCATAAGAGAGAAGAAACAAACAAAAAATGAAGAGAAAAAAAAGAGAAAGCAAATAATATGCTTTGATCTGCACTCAGACTCCATAGTTATTTTTCTGGATGTGGACAGCATTCTTCATCTTGAGTCCTTTGGAGTTGTCTTGGATCCTTGCATTGCTAAGAAGAGAGGAGTCTATCAAAGTTAGTCATTGCACAATGTGGCTGTTACTCTGTACAACGTTCTCCTGGTTCTGCTCACTTCACTCAGCACCAGTTCATATTAGTCTTTCTAGGTTTTTCTGAAGTCTGTCTGCTCATCATTTCTTATAGCACAATAGTATTCCATTACATTCATATATATCACAACTTGTTCAGCCATCAACATTCACTTTTATAAGATTTTGAGTTCCAAATTTTTTTCTCCTTCCCTCCTTCCCCTCCTCCTTCCCCAAGAATGTCAAGCAATCTGATACAGACTATACGTATATCATATTAAACGTATTTCCACATTAGTCACTTTGTGAAAGAAGAATCAGAACAAAAAGGAAAAATCACAAGAAAGAAAAAAAAGTGAAAATAGTATGCTTTAATCTGTATTCAGACTCCATAGTTCTTTCTCTGTGTGTGGATAGCATTTTCCACTGTGGGTCTTTTGGAACTGTCTTAGATTATTGTATTGTGGAGAAGAGTCAAATCTATCAAAATTGATCATCACACAATGTGGCTGTCACTAGGTACAATGTTCTCCTGATTCTGCTCAATTCACTCAGCATCAGAAAGTCTTTCTAGGTTTTTCTGAAGTCTGTCTGCTCATCATTTCTTGTGGCACAATAGTATTCTGTTACATTCATATACCACAACTTGTTCAGCCATTCCCCAATTGATGGGCATCCCCTCAATTTCCAATTCTTTGCCACCACAAAAAGAGCTGCAAGCATGAACTTTTGAATAACTCCAATGTCGTTGGAGACATAGACATGCAGGGAGCCAGTATGGAGCGTATTCCTTGATTTCTAACCCTTGAGATTACTAAGAGATGACCTGACACCACTCCTTGGTGAGTTTCTTTTCACTTTGATTGAGTTGATATCTCATCTCTGGCCAGCTAAAAGCTTTTTTATTTTTGTGTATTCTTTGGTCTATTCTAATCCTTATAGCTTTCCCAATACATGTTTACTTTTACTTTGACAAAGAGGTTTATTAGCTATTTGTATTGTGTGTGTGTGTGTGTGTGTGTGTGTGTGTGTGTGTGTGTGTGTGTGTGTGTGTGTAACCAGAGTTTGGTGATAGAGAATAGGCTGGAGTTACTAGCAAAGTCTTATCTACCCTTGAGGATGATCATGGAAAGTGCCATTTTTCCTAGGTTCCCTAAAGCATTATGTTTCTGATTTGAAATGTGCTGGGTAGATATAGTTCTAGCCCAGTACCTCTCTTGGAGATAGGCAAGAGAAAGAGCTAATATCTAGCCATGGCCTTTTCCTTCACCCCACAAAGGCAAAAGTCAATTTCCTTTGCAGAGGAGAGGGCTACAAATCAAATGATGCCACACTTCAGCTAGTCATATGTATACTTAGACAACCCAGACATATATCTATTCCACCATTAGAGTTTCAATTATTCAGAAGCTTTTTTTGACTCCTAAAACTCCCTATAAATATGCAGGCATTCTTTGCAAGGGTAATACATTAAGATGTCACCTGTAACATCATGAGGAGTTGAAAGTGAGGGGATATAATGAGGGAGTGGGGATAAGAACTGGGACATAGGATAGGTGGCTCCCTACATTTAGTGAGGAAAGGGAAGAAGAACCTTGAAAGGGGACATGGGAAATCATTAAAAACAGACATTCCTAACTTAACAGTTTTGCTGACAGCTGGCCCTAATGGGGCTCAATGTAACATGGCCTCATCTTTCCAAGACTTTGGCTGAAATTAAAGCCCCATGGTATTTGTTTCCCTGTCGATGGTTCTGTGGACCCAGCAAAGACATAGGAGTGAGAGCAAGGAGCTTTCTGCTCTGAGCCAACCAGAGGGTTTCTAGGGTTCTTAGTAGCCCTTGCCTTTTCCCCTTCCCCCTCCCAATTTCTAAGTGTCTTTCTCTTGTAAGATACATGATTTTAGAAAGAGACCACTGAGCCTTGGAGAGTAAGGTGGTCAGAAGGTCTAGAAAAGAGATAAACCAAGACTCAGAAACTCCAGTGAGTGCAGTGAATAGATTAACTCTTGAAATCTGCCTGGGAAGAGACTGTGTGATATATGAAGGCAAAAGTAAAGCATAATTATTATCACCTGACATTTAGCATAATAGTCATTGCTTACATTTTCATATTGCTTTATAGTTACAAAGTCCTTTTGCATCTATTGCCTCATTTGCTACTCATAGTAAACTGAGTAGGCAGGGCAAGAATTTAGATCCTTGTTTTACAGATGAAGAAGCTATGATTGAAAGAGGCTCAGTTATATGCCCAAATATCACGCAATGGTGGAGATAGAAAAACTCAAGCCTAGGGTATATTGTTGAGAGTGAGCTTTAGGTCATTCTGTTCAATTCCCTCATTTCATAGAATAGGAAACTGAGTTGAAATAATGCACCCCAGGTCACATAGTAAGTAGTGGAGTCAGAATTTTAACCCAAACCCTCTGACATCAGCCTTTGTGCTCCTTGGATTGTACCGCCCTGATTTCTAAATCCCACTTCTGACTCCAAGTATAACCCTTCACCCATGATGACATAAGGTTCCCATTCAATTAGGTACAGTCAGTGCTCCAGTCCATTTCTACTTCTGATATGTGGGTGATTTTCAGGAAAGCTATAACTATCCTCTCTTATTAATATCTAAAAGATATAAGTGAGGGATCCCCAAAACCATGGTTTTCCATTAGGTCCTCCACAAATCTCCCTACCCTGTTTTTGAACTTTATAGGGGAAAAAATGTGGTATGACTTCTTTTAAATACTAGTCTATTTTGTTCAAATATGTTTTAAAGTGTTCTGAACCACAACTATAAAAAGGAGAGTTCTAGCCCCATTAAGAAAGAAGCAGGAGACTAAAGCACCTAGAAAAAACTTGGGGGGGTGGAGCCAAGATGGTGGAGGGAGAGCAGTGACTTGCTAGAGCTCTCCCCCAAACCCCTCCAAATACCTATAAAAAATGGCAGCAGAACCCACAAAAAAAACAGAGTAAAACACATTTCCAATCCAAGACAACCTGGATGGCTAATCAGAAAGGTATATCGTGCAGGGCTGCGAGAGGAGCTAGTTCAGCATGGGCGTGCAGGCTGCATCAACCCTGGAGCAATCTTCAGAGGACTGAATTGTGGGCAGCTGTGGCGGTTTCCAGACTTCTCAACCCCTGAATGCCAAAGACAACTTAGAAGGTCAGTGGGAAAAGTCTGTGACTGTGGTGAGAGAAGAAACTAGGTCTCAGCCACAAGTCCCGAGTGCGGGCCACGGCTGCCTCCTGAGCTTCCGGCCCACAGACTGAGGGGGAATCGACTAGCTGATTAGATGGGGATTGCAAGGATCTCTTTGCCAGTGCTGATGCAGGAATCTCTTGCTTTGCCCATGCTTGGATCTGGGTCACAGTTCTGAGGGGCGGTCCTGGGGTGAGGAGGAATGCTGGTGTGGTGAAGCTTGTTGTGGTGGTGGAGAGGAAACACCTCGCCCCTTATCATAGCATCTTGGAAGAACGGACACTTTTCAGGTCCCTAGAAGGATCTCTGAAAACAGCTATACAAACCCCCGAAACTTGGGACAGTACATTCTCCACACTGGAAACAGACTCTTACCTTAACAAAGAGTTTAAAACTCAAGTAATTGGTTGGGATCATGAGCAAGCAGTGCAAAAAGAGTCAGACTATATTATCATACTTTGGTGACAAAGAAGATCAAAACATACAACCAGAAGAAGAAAACAAAGTCAAAGCTCCTACATCCAAAACTTCCAAGAAAAATATGAATCAGTCCTAGGCCTTGGAGGATCTCAAAAGGGATTTTGAGAAGCAAGTAAGAGAAGAAGAGGAAAACCTGGGAAGAGAAATGAGAGTCATGCAAGAAAATCATGAAAAGCAAGTCAACAGCTTGCTAAAGGAGACCCAAAAGAATGCTGAAGAAAATAACACCTTACAAAATAGCCTAACCCAAATGGCTAAAGAGGTCCAAAGAGCCAATGAGGAGAAGAATGCCCTAAAAACCAAAATTGGTCAAATGGAAAAGGAAGTCCAAAAGATTACTGAAGAAAATACTTCCTTAAAAATTAGAATAGAGCAATTGGAAGCTACTGGCTTTATGAGAAATCAAGACATTGTAAAACAAATCCAAAAGAATGGAAAATTAGAAGACAGTGTGAAATATCTCATTGGAAAAGCAACTGAGCTGGAAAATAGATCCAGGAGGGAGAATTTAAAAATTATTGGACTATCTGAAAGCCATGATCAAAAAAAGAGCCTAGACCTCGTATTTCAAGAAATGATCAAGGAAAACTGCCCTGATATTTTAGAACCAGAGGGCAAAATAGAAATGGAAAGAATCCACCGATCTCCTCCTGAAAGAGATCCCCAAAGGAAAATTCCTAAGAATATTGTAGCCAAATTCCAGAGTTCCCAGGTCAAGGAGAAAATATTGCAAGCAGCTGGAAAGAAACAGTTCAAGTATTGTGGAAAGACAATCAGGATAACACAAGATTTAGCAGCTTCTACATTAAGGGACCGCAGGGCATGAAATATAATATTCTAGAGGGCAAAGGAGATAGGATTACAACCAAGAATCACCTACCCAGAAAAACTGAGTATAATCCTTCAGGGGGAAAAATGGTCATTCAGTGAAATAGAGGACTTTCAAGCATTCTTGATGAAAAGACCAGAGCTGAATAGAAAATTTGACTTTGAAATATAAGACTCAAGTGGAACATGAAGAGGTAAGCAGGAAAGAGAAACCATAAGAGACTTATTAAGATTGAACTGTTTACATTTCTGCATGGAAAGATGATATTTGTAACTCATGAGACCTTTGTCAGTATTAGGGTAGTTGGAGGGAAAAAATTATATGTAAGTATATATAAGATAGATAGATAGAGGGCACAGGGTGAGTTGAAGATGAAGGGGTCATATCTGGAGAATAAAATTAAGGGATGAGAGAGGATCATACTAGGAGAAGGAGAAAGGGAAAGGTAGAATGGGGTAAATTATCTCACAAAAAAAACAGAAAAAAAAAGGCTCTTACAGTGGAGGGGAAACAGGGGAAGATGAGAGGGAATGAGTGAATCTTATTCTCATAGGATTTGACTTAAGGAGGGTATAACATACACACTCAATTGGGTATGGAAATCTGTCTTACCCTACAGGAAAATAGGAGGGGAATGGGGACAAGAAAGTAGGGGGATGATAGAGAGTAGGGCAGATTGGGGAAGGGGGTAATCAGAAGCAAATACTTCTGAGGAGGGACAGGGTCAAAAGAAAGAATAGAATAAATGGCGGGAGGGCGGGATATCGTTAAGGGAAATAGAGTTAGTTTTTCACCTCATGTCTACTATGGAAGTGTTTTGCATAACTGCACATGTATAGCCTATATTGAGTTGCTTGCCTTTTCAATGAGGGTGGGTTGGGAGGGAGGAAGGGAGAAAATTTGGAACCCAAAGTTTTAAAAACACATGTTTAGAAAAAATGTTTTCACATGCAACTGGGAAATAAGAAATACAGGAAATGGGGTATAGAAATCTATCCTGCCCTACAGGAAAATAGAAGGGGAAGGGGGGGAGAGATAGCAGGGAAAGCAGACTAGGGGAAGGGGTATTCAGAATGCATGCCATCTTGGGGTGGGGGGAGGCGTGAGATGGGGTGAAAATTTGGAACTCAAAATCTTGTGGAAGTAAATGTTGAAAACTAAAAATAAAAAAAAACAAATTAGAATGAAAAGAAAAACTTGGGGGGCCCTGCTTTGGCACAGAAAACCCCTTTGAACATAAATGTAATAGCAGTGGGGAAGGAGACTGGGTACCAAACTGAATAACCGTACAAAGATGGATGCCAAATTAACCTTTTCCTGATTGGAAAAAGAGGACATGCCTAGAGAACAAAACATGTGTGATTATGTGATTTGGGTCTTTTTGCTTTTGTTTTCTTTTGGTCTGGCCGCAAGGATAGAAGGCACAAATAACTTTTTGCCTTTGTTTTTTATAAAAGGAAGTAAATGGAATCCTAGGCTCCAGAGCTAATTGGGAAAACTAAGGAGGTAAATTGATGGCTTTTCTCTGATGAGGGCAAACATCTAATTAAGGGCTTATCTACAGGGACCTCTTAATGCATACCCCCAGACAGCACCCACCTGCATCTACAGTGGCCCACTTGCCCTAAGATTTCTTCTGCTACCTTTTGACAGGCATAAATTAAGCCTTGATATGCCACCATGTGGCCACCCACAGTGTGCTGGCCAATCAGGTGGTGGGGCACAAGGAGCGGGGAGGGAAGCATAGTGGTCCTTTTGGAGCCTCATATCAGGAAGTCTTTCTGGAGGAGGAATGAGATATGAAAAGTGGCATGTCCTATAAGGTAGATCCAAAAAGCACAGTATAATAGAAAGAACATTAGATTTGGAGTTAGAGACCTGAGGTCAACTCTGTTAGTCACTTACCAGAGGTGTCAAACTCTAGGCTCAGGGTCCAGGCCTGGCCTGAAGCAGAATAGAGCATAATTAGAAAATGTTTAACAAAATAAATAAAAATATAATACAACATAGATAATGCTGATTTGTGATTTTCTAAGTCAAATATGCCTCCAACAGGGATCAGTTTCTACTTAAGTAGGACATCATTGAACAAGATAATTTCTAAGTTTCCTTCCAGTTCACTTAATGTCTGTCTACCTGCCTTAGTTTCTTCATAAATAAATTAGGGATAATAATGGCACCTACCTCTCCAGGGCTGTTGTTAGGATAAAATGAATTAATATTTTTAATGCACTTAGCAAACCTTATATTGCATAGAAATGCTTCTGCCACTGTTTTATTCTAACCCTTTTTCCTGAGATTCTTACATGATTCAAAGGACCCAAGTACACTTTGCAGGATTTCTTACCTTTCTGGTTCATTGTCCCTAACTAGATAATCCCTAGATGACGAAGAGTGTTGTTGTCCACCCCCATCCCCTAACGCTCCCCCAGCCAGCACATGGTTCACAAAACTCAAAGTGGAGAAAGCTTATTTGCAGGCTAAGGAATAGTGCTTTTATGGAAGCTCAGGGGATACACAGACACCCAGGGCTGAACAGCGCTTCCCCAGAGGCTTCCAGCCAGATATAGCCTCTGCCTGGCAGTGGGCTCCCAGAAGGGTCTGCCTCGATTCTTGGCACCGCCTAGCTCTCTCCCGATGGGAGGTGTCCATGGTAGCCGACACTCTCCCTTGCAGCTTCCCTGCAGTTCCCACCTGGCTATGTGGGTTATGCCTTCTCCAGCTGCTCTCTAGCTGTGTGGTTCCTCTGAGTCATTCTGTGATTTCTTCTTTGATGCTCGAAGCACACAGTCTCAGTAGTCCGTTTTCCAGGATAAAAGTCTCCCTGCCAGGACTCTATCTCAGTGTGGTGGAGGAGAACATCACAGATTTTCATTGCCATGGTGTTCTTAAAAGTCAACAGGGCATCCAATGTAAAGCTTCTGCCTTGTCACTAGGTGGCCCAGTGACTAGAGTGCTGGGCCTGAAGTCAGGAAGATCTGAGTTCACATCTAGCCTCAGAAACTTACTAGCTATGTGATCCTGGGCAAATCAGAACCTCTGTTTGCCTCAGTTTCCCCTGTAAAATCAGAATAATAAAAGCACCTACCTCCCAGGGTTGTTGTGAGGATCAAATGGGATAATAATTGTAAAACACTTAGTACGCTAAGTACCTGGTACATAGTAAGAGCTATATAAGTATTAATTATATTATTATTGCACTATGGTTCTCACCAACTTCTGGATCCACAAGATTTCATGCAGAATCAGGGCTACAACTCATCATTCACATCTTAAAATGGGTCTCCATCATGATCAATAAGTTGAATTAATGTGAATCTTAATCTGAAGCCCACTTCTCACACCTCAACCTCTTTCCAACGAGCCTAAGAAGCTTGATACCCCCTTCCAATTTCCTCCTAGTTATTTCTCAGGCTCTATTAGTCCCTCTGTAGTCTAGTGGGGAGGGGGCTTATTCCAATGGATAGAACATTGGATCTCCAGTCAGGAAGATCTGAATTCAAATCCAGTCTTACTCTTACTAGCTACATGACCCTGGACAAGTCACTTAGCTTCTGTCTGCCTCAGTTTCCTCATCTGTAAATGAGGAGAATGCCCCTGCCTTACAGGGTTGTTGTGAGGAAAAAATGAAGTAATATTTGTAAACTTCTTTGCAAACCTTAAAGAACTATATAAATGCTAGCTACTATCATCATCATCTTCACCATCACCATCATCACTTTGCACAGCCAACACTCACTTAAATCCAATTCACTTGCAAGTCATGGCATCACCTTCCTTATGTCATGGCCCTCTTCCAGAATGAAAGACAAATAACAACAACAACATTATCATCATCTTCATCATCATTATCACCACCATCCTCCTCCTCCTCTTCATCACCACCACCACCATCATCTTCATCATCATCATCTTCATCTTTGTCATCAGCATCCCCACCATCATCATTTTCCTCCTCCTCGTCTTTCTCCTCCTCATGATCATTATCTAGAGCTACTTCTAAAGACTTCTACTTCCCTACAACTAGACAGAGAGGTAACTGGGGAAGCAAACAACTTCCCCCAGAGCTGTTGCGCAATTAGAAAACAATTAACCCCCACTTATACTATGATCCTATGCACTGGAATCATGTACTGCACAGACAGAGGGGGCAATAGCATTAAGCTATTTAGCAGGTGAGACAGGGATCCAGAGAACAAGACATAGGAGCCAAAGCTAAGAAATTAAAGCACAGGAAATCACTCACAATAAGGTTCAGGACTCACCCTCTGGTCATATGTGGCTCAATTTGCATACACAACTTTTCTCCTTGCTGGCCATTCTTACATACGAGGGTCATCCAAATGCTGTTACCTCTGCAGTTATTGAGATAAGATAGCACCCACTACCTGGATTGTCCCTTCACCTGTTTACAGTATTAGAAATTCCATTATGAATGAGTCACTTAGGGTTAACAGTCCTCCTCTCTTAAACTGCAAATACCTTTGGGAGGATTAAGGGACTATCAGTCAGTTCCACCTTAGTATGAATTATTTGTCACAGGATTTAGAGCAGGAAGGAACCTTAGAAATGACCTAGTCTAATCTTCTCCTTTTACAAAAGAGGAAGCAGGAGCCCAGAAAAGTTAAGGGACTTGACAAGGGTAGAAAATAGCTGAACCAAAATTAAAACCCAGGTATTAGACTCCAAATCTGATGTTCTTTTTTTCACACCTAATAGTATTTTTTCCAAATACTTGTAAAGAGTTTTCAATTTTATAAGATTTTGAGTTCCAAATTTTATTTTCTCTCTCCCCTCCCTCCTCCCCAAGATGGCAAGCAATCTGATATAGGCTATGCTTATACAATCATATTAAACATATTTCCACATTAGTCATGCTGTGAAAGAAGAATGAAAACAAAAGGGGAAAACCACAAGAAAGAAAAAACAAAAACAGAGAAAGTAGAATGCTTCCATCTGCATTCAGACTCCATAGTTCTTTCTCTGCATGTGGATAGCATTTTCCATCATGATACTTCTGGAATTGTCTTAGATCATTGTACTGCTGAGAAGAGCTAAGTCTATCAAAGCTGATCATCGCACAATGTTGCTGTTACTGTGTACAATTTCTCCTAGTTCTGCACATTTCACCCAACATCAGTTCATGTAGGTCTTTCCAGGTTTTTCTGAAATCTGCCTGCTCATCATTTCTTATAGCACTCTAGTATTCCATTACATTCATATACCACAACTTGTTCAGCCATTTCCCAATTTGAGGCTTCCCCTCAATTTCCAATTCTTGGCCACCACAAAAAGAGTTGCTTTAGGGGCAGCTAGGTGGCACAATGGATAGAGTACCAACTCTGTAGTTAGGAGGACCTAAGTTCATATCTGGCCTCAGACACTTGACAATTACCAGCTGTGTGACCCTGAGCAAGGCACTTAACCCCATTGCTTAGCCAAAAAAAAAGAGCTGCTTTGAATATTTTTGTACACATGGGTCATTTTCTATTTTTTTATGATCTCTTTGGGATACAGACCTAGTACTGGTCAAACCTAATGTTCTCTTAATTATTCTGATGGGGTGCTTGGGTGCTTGTGCTTGTACTTGGACCCAAATTTCTCCCTAGTCTCAGAAACACTCTCTCTGATAACCACTCCCCAGCCCAAGGACACTGTGCCTAGCAATTACTCATGTATGGGCCCCAGCAAGACCCTTATCTCTCTCCCTGGGGTAGCTATACAAAGCTGGGTGAGAGGGTGCTGGGCTGCTCAGGCCCCAGCCCTCAGATCATGTCTCTAGAAGCCTCCCAATTCCTTAGTAAGTTCCTGTCTTGTGAGAAAGCTTTCCCTTGTTGCAGAGCATTCTCTCATCAAGACAGAGGGAGAGGGGTGCCTTGCCCAGCTCAAGGAGTTTTGTCCTTGGCTGGCCCAAGTACTCTTCCTACTGCCAGACTCCCAAGATCCATACCTCTGTCATCTCCCTCCCTGTCTGGTATACTCCCTGTATCTTCTCATCCATAGCTCCCAAAGACACCTGCACCTTTGGATTACCTCATCAGTGTCCCTGGCATTCCTTTCCCATGCCCTTTTCCATATAAAACCCTAGCTCCATTCTCAGTCTCTTGCAGGTTCCTTAAGAATCCTTGCCCACTGAAAAGCATAACAATAAATCTTTGCCACCTTGACTTAAAGGATGCTTGAGTCTGAATTCATTCCAGATGACCCTGTCTGGTACTCTAGTCTTTGAGGGATCTCAACCTCTCAGACCGCAACAATTCCATATTGACTCCTCACTGCATCAGCAAATTGGTTTCTTCCTAGTACTTTGATAAAAACCATCTGCATCATGGGAATAGGAGGTTTGATTGGCAGAGAGGAG